>NC_134534.1:123865425-124168455 GCF_050624435.1 Tenrec ecaudatus | reverse complement strand
GTAACAAAGGTGCTCCCATAGACTAGACATTACTATCATAAGGGGTGACTCTCCTACCAGCGATGACACTGATTATGCCAAGGAAGTGGTATAATGTTCTCAAACAACAACTTGGCAGTTCACATCCACTGTCCCCCAAGTAGCCGAATCTCTGTGAGTTGCCCATTGTCTTGGTTTGGTGACATCACACCAGTAGCATGTTGCTATGAGGGATGCGTGTTTCTTGGGACTGATAAAGATGTATTTTCAGGGAAATGACAAGTAAGTTGATATGAAGAATATGGCTAATATTGATTATCAAAGTCCTCTAAGTTAATTGTACGGTTGCCTTGTTATTGCATGGAAGACCCTTACCAAGAAATATAAAGTGAAAGCGTATCAGCTGATTATAGGATACCTTACCTATTACTCTTTTCAAAGGGGACGATGCATCTAGTATGTCAGGTTCAGATGGAAGATAAATACTGACCGTTCTTGAAATTTGACCTCCAACACCACATTTCTATTCACTCAAAAGATTGCATCTGAAGATTTCTGTAAAAACAACATAAAGGAAAACCATATCGACAGCAACAAAAAGAGATCTTGTATTCTTTTGTTACTTCATGCTATTTAGAGAAGTTTTGGGTAAAATCTCATTTGACTTTTTCAACATGTTGAGCAAAAAGGGGCAGGTTAGTAACACACTTTATAGATGAAAAAATTGAGGCAAAGTCAAATTATGGTAGGTAGCTCAAGCTCAGAGATCTTGGTTTGCAACTCAGTTCATACCTACTACTTTTAGTCAAAAACAATGTGCTGTAAAGTCAGCTCAGTCTTAAGGCAACTCCATACTCCATACGTATTTCATTGCCTTGTCTGAAGGTAAAGAAATAGGCTGTATAGCCGAGGTTGGATTTCTTTATTAAAGCATGCCAGGGTTAAGATACAAATTAGGGCTATAATAATTCAAGGGGAAATATTTTAAAGCTCAATCGTTATATTTCTTTAAAATTTTAAAAAATAAATAATTTTATTGGGGCCTCTTACAGCTCTTATAACAATCCATATATCAATTGAATCAAACACATTTGTACATATATTGCCATCGTCATTTGAAAAACATTTTCTTTCTACTAGAACTCTTGGTAACAGCTCCTCTTTGTTCCCTCCCTCTCCCACCTTCCCACCCTTGTGACTCCTTGATAAATTATATATTATTATTTTCATATCTTACACCATCCACTGTCTCATTTTGCCCACATGTCTGTTGTTCATCCTCCTAGGGAAGCGGTTGTACATCAATTATTGTGTTCAGTACTCCCTTTTTCCCCCTTCTCCCCGCACCTTCCCCCTACCCTCATGGTATCCATATTTGCTTCTCACATTACTGCTCCTGAGGGGGAATCTCTGTCTTGAATTCTGTATTGAAAACTCTTTTTAAAAATCATTTAATTGAGGGACCATATAGCTCTTATTACAATCCATACATGTACCTATGTGTCAACCACATTTGTACATATGTCGCCATCATAATTTTCAAAATATTTGCTTTCTACTTGAGCCCTCCTTGATATCAGCTCATTTCCCCTTTCTCTCACCCTCCCTCCCTCATGAACCATGGATAATTTATAAATTATTATTATTTTTCATGTCTTACACAGACCGAAATCTCCCTTCACCCACTTTTCTGTTGTCCCCCAAGGAGGATGCTGTGATCATTGTGATCGGCTCTCCCTCCCCGCCCCCCCACTTTCCCCTGACCCTACTGTTATCACTACCCTCATTATTGGTCCAGAAGGGTATATCTTTCCTGGATTCCCTGTGTTTCCAGCTCTTATCTGTACCCATGTACATGCTCTGATTTAGCCAGATTTGTAAGGTAGCATTGAGGTCATGATTGTGTGTGGGGGGTAGAGGAAAGTTGTGTGTTTCATTGGTGCTATACTGCACTCTGACTGGCTTGTATCTTCCTTTTGACACTTCTGTAAGGAGATGTTCAGATGGGCTTTGGGTTACCACTCCACCTCCCCCCTCATTCACATTGGTATGACTTTTTGTTCTGGGTCTTTGATGCCTTATACCTGATCCCATCGACACCGCATGATCACACAGGTTGGTGTGATTCTTCCATGTGGGTTTGTTGCTTCTCAGCTAGATGGCTACTTGTTTATCTTCAACCTTTAAGACCCCAGACACTATATCTTTTGATAATCTGGCACCATCAGCTTTCTTCACCATATTTGCTATACACCTAATTTGTCTTCAGTGATTGTGTCAGGGAAGGTGTGCATCACAGAATGATGGGTATTAGAACAAAGTGTTCTTGCACTGATGAGTACTTGAGTAGAGACACAATATCTGTGTGCTACCTTATTACTTAACATATGCATGCATGTACATAGATCATTTCCCTATCATTATATATAAATATATTTACATATGTACATGCCTGTATTTAGACCTCTATAAATGTCCTTTGCTTCCTAGCTTTTTCCTCTATTTCCTTTTACTTTCCTCTTGTTCACAATCACGTCTGCCCTTCATTAGGGTGTCAGTGATTCCTCTCAGCTACATTGCCCTTGATCTAGCCCCAACAGGCATCCTATACCCTCCTAGCTATTGATTTTAGATCACTTGTTGTTTCCTTGTCCCTGGGTTGGTTGACGCCCTCCCTTCCTTTACTCACTCATGTTCCCCTGGAACCTTTTGTCCCATTGTTTTCTCCTCCAGATTGTTTACCCCATCTATTGTGTCTTGAATGACATGGAGAGACAGCAATAAGCCCCCAAACAAAACAAAGCAATAAAAACCAAAATAACCCAAACAACAACCACAACAACAAAACCAACAACAAAAAAGAAAAGCTTATAAATAGTTCCAGGTCTGTTTGTTGACCTTTAGGAATGTCTTTCTGTCAAGTCTGATGGGGTGCCATGCCCTGGCCCCACAGTCTGTTTTTGGTACACCCAGGGGACCTCATTGATTTGCTCCCCTTGCTACTCTGTTGCATGCCTTAGTCTTTTGCCCTGGTATGGTAGGGGCAGATTGGGCACAATTCCTGCACTGTGTCTCCAGTGTTGTCCCCTGAAGTGCTTTGGGACAGGGAGGGACATTATATCTCCTGGTGTGTCCAGCCCTATGGTCCTCTCTGTGCATTGGCTGCTCTGAGTAGTAATATTTTCTCTGGGCTTGGTGGGCCAGGTTGTATTCCACCCTCTCTCCTTCCCTCTTAGTTTGCTCCTATGTGCTCTGATCAGATGCGCCCCACTACCTGAGCTGTAGCAGAGGGCTGCAGGGCCGGCCCCGATCCCAACTACACGGACCCCACACACACCAGAAGAATGCACTTCAGAGAATAACACAGCAATCGTTGTATTTCCAGAATTCAACATACCCCTGTCAAAAGTTAGGCAAAGTAGATTTTTCTAAATCATTCTTACTAATATACTCTATTTGTGTGTGTGTGGGTGTGGGTGTGTGTCCTATGAGACGTTAGCAGTGACCAATTACGCACAAATCTGTTTTTGAAGGCTTACATTGTGCTAGAAACAGGATGAAGTCAGTGCGAGGCAGATATGATATTTAAATAGCCATGATTTTTTGTTTCTTTCTTATGTGTTAAGCGGTCTTCATGTCGGTGACTTCATGTTGTAAAGAACGTGCTATCTTCCTCTAATGCCCACTCTCTGTTGAGTCATGCAGACACAGAGAGGTCCTTGTCCAAGGTCCCAAAATACTGCTTGGGAGTGGCAGAATCGGGGTTAGGATTTCCTTTGGAAGTGTCCTATTTTCAAGTCCCAGCTCTTTACTACCACTGTGAATTGTTTCAGGAACTCCACACTCCTTCGGCGTGTATTCTTCCTGCTCTTGGACTTCTATTTCTGAAGCATACAACCTCCATCCTCCTCCTATTTCAGGGCTGGCAGCATTTGAAAGGAGGTTTTAATATTCTTAATGCAAAAGAGTGGCCGTGAAGGGCTTCATGAGAAAGAGGCACTGTAAGAAAAGGATGATTGTCCTCTTTCCAAACCATGTCATGTAAGCAGTTGATTCTCTGCCTCTATCTGTTTCCGAGCTCCAGTATAAAGATGCCTCATCCCGTCCACAGCATTGCCTTGACATTGCCAACATATATTACTGAGGCAGACATGCTTTGAATCTCTATGATATAAATATGCATGGGTTTCCCTCACATCTGGATGTTAAACGCAACCAATGCCATTACACGGTTGGCATTTCCACAAACGTGTGAGTATCTGGCCCTCCAGATTAAGATAGAAATAGTTGCTAGTGGCAGATCCATATCCAGCCTTGGAGTGCTTGAAAATAGCTTAAAAATGACACCAGTCCTAAATATGACACTATCTTTATTACCAGCTTTCCATTAAGATAAGGCTATGGATGGGGGGAAATAAACCACTTACCCCCCCCCCCCGCAAGGAATGATCAATATATTTTGGATTTTTGAGAGGTTTGTGGTTCTTTGATGAGA
The DNA here is from genome assembly GCF_050624435.1 of Tenrec ecaudatus. Classification (NCBI taxonomy): domain Eukaryota; kingdom Metazoa; phylum Chordata; class Mammalia; order Afrosoricida; family Tenrecidae; genus Tenrec; species Tenrec ecaudatus. The sequence goes on along the minus strand of NC_134534.1, from coordinate 124,163,981 downwards.
GTATTAAAAAGGGTATGTTGATAAAGATATGCTGATGTAGTAAGAGCAAGTTACTATACTGTTAATTTGCACACTACTATTAACATTTTTAAAGGCCAAATGACTTAAAGAGGCTCCTTTTGTGCAATAGACAGCTGCAGAAATACGTTTTCTTGCAATTTTGGGCAGGCAGCAGGTGCCGTTCCCTGGAAATAGGAGATGTGGACTCACTGGCAAGCTCTTCTGTTTGACGTCCACTTCCTCCGGAGTCAAGTCTGCACTTGACTCTCAAGAAGCACATTTCTTTTTGTATGGTCAGTTCAGGGCGTTTCTAAACTAGCTCTGTAAAATTCATCTAATGACACAGTGGAGGATTTACTCATATGATTCAAATGCAAAAACCCTTAAAGGCATTGTAAAGGGACAAGAAACAAAACATTGCCCACAATGGTGGCTCAGCAAAACATAATTCACATGACCATTTTAACATCTATCTATGCTACCTATTTTCACAAGAGACAATTGTGGATTATTTGCTATAGTCAACTAATTTGAGTGAGACCCTGTTTTACTAAAAACCAAGATCTGTAGGGATGACTGAAAACAGGAAAGCAAAACAAACTTGCTTAATTTTGACCTTGACACTCTTTCATTTTGTGACCTCTAGCCATTCTCAGAGGATTGAGATTTGAAGGGAGTCTCAGCAGACTGCTTTTCACAGGCACACACGTTACTGCACGTAATTGATTTGGGCTGAATAGATTCTGAACACAATTGATTTGCTTGAACTAATATTGAAGGGTTAGCACTGAACAATTCTGGTGCAACTCATGTGTGCTTCTGTAAGTCAAGTTTAAATAAATTGAATTTGACCTTAACTGCTGTCTCCTCATAATAGGGCAGGTAGTCATTAAAATGAAGGCTGTCCAGTCATGTATAAAAATTGCTATGAGTTGTTTGAATTGGAAATTGGCCTGCACGTGCAAACCCTTCTTTTGGAAACTCGGTTACTACCTTCCATTCTCCTGCTTCACCAGCCGTAAACTGAGGATAGAAACCACATTTCTGGTTGTCTCCTAGTGGCAGTTGGGGGATTAATGAGCTAATATTTGTAAAGTGCTTTGAAGATAAAAGTGCCAGCTATTATTATTACTAATAAACCATTTTTCTCGGGTGTAATTTTGGACAGCAGCCATTAAAAACCCATTACTGTATTTAACAGTAAAACAATCTGCTACGGCCGAGTATTTAGTGCCGCAATTAAGCAGACATTCCACTTTCGGTGCCCCCTCCAAATGCAGAGCTTCTGAAGAGGGGCAGACCCGGTGGGGTGCTCCCTGCACAGCTCAACTGGACATTGGGTTGTCCCTCCTGGAAACTGGTGGATTCTCAGCGGAAGGCTGGGTTGGCCGCACTCTTGGTTTTGTGCCCCTCTGAGAGTCATAGGATTCCAAGCTCTAAGCTTCTATTCAACCTGGGTTTCCATTGCAGTTGACTTTCTTTGGTGGTTTCATTCGAGTATCTTTGTGGCTCTTTGATACTATGTTCCGCAATAAAGTAGATTTATTTGCCTAAATGCCCTGTCAGGTGTATGTGTGTGTGGGAGCAATTCGTACGTAATACTAAAAACAACACAGAAAGCCAAAGCGATTGTGCAGCTACTCCCAATTCAAAGTTACCAAAAAATGACATAACAGTTGGGGCCTGGAATTCTATAGCCAATTTGTTAATCTATAATATATGACAATACATGAATTACATATTATATATTAATATATACCCCCTAAATTCTAATTTATGATTTGTGGAAATGATATCTTAAAATACAGGCTCATACAGGGTAGAATCAATATCTTTCCTTCATTGCCAAAAATGCTAAATTTTTTCCTGGTGCTATTTTAAGTAAGCAAATAAGAATAAAAATCAAGGCTAAGACAATGCCAATCATGATAGCTGTGTTTACTTGGTGTTTGCTAGACACTTCCAGTATGTAAATTCTAGGCTAGTGTCTAAAGAGCTGAACAAATAATAATTCCATGTATCCCCCCAAATCTTTAGCTCCATGATAATTGTCTAAAGCACAACCAGTTGATCAGGGAAAGACCTTCTTTACGCAGTGACTATTTACCCTTAATTTAGAACCTCCTGAATAAGCATTCTGGAACTTTATTATAGTGGATGGCAAATTATAAACAGATAATTACAGCAGATGAGGGACACTTGGCTGATTAATTCACCAAAGTAGCTGTAGCTCATATGTCCTCATCAAAGGAGAAGATACAAATTCTTGGAAAACACAACTCAGAGATCATAATGACTTTATTGATGCTTGAGCCTTTAATCAATTGTGAAATTACCGAAAATACAAAAATAAATCTTTGTATCACCGACAGGGATAATAATCATTTACCAAAAATCATGGTCAACCTCTCATTTCCTGGTGATGCTTTTGAATGTATAATACAAAACCACAAATGAACAGGTTTCCACTTAAAAATAATGCACTAATAATTACACTCATCCACCCAAGGTGCTATTGTTTGAAGAGAGGAATCTTATATTGCCCAATAAGTGTCTTTTTTATTACTGTCAGGGTGACTGCGCTTTCTAAATACTATCACCATTCCATTGGTTTCTCAAACTTTGCTCATGCAATTTTCATCATGATTTTGTTGAATTGTGTCTGGGGAATACACCAGATGGTGTAAAACATTTAAAGACCTCAGTAGGCATGTGTTTTGCATATGAGATCTCAGGCACTGCAGAAGGGAAATATACAAGCAGCCTATCATTGAGAAAAAAGAATATCTGGAGGCTTGTGTGTAGCTTAGAAGGGGACATGATGAGAAATGATTCTGAAATGTGGCCATGTAGCAATTTGTGTTGAATGGCAAGGGCAATTTTTGTGGTTATATATTACTACATGACAAACTATCCCATAACTTAGTGGCTTAAGACAAACATTTTATTAAATCTTGTGACTTTGCGGGTCAGGAATCAGAAGGGTCTTGGTTGGGAGAGTTCATCTGTCCTACTTAGTGACAACTGGAGTTCCTTTGGGGCTGGACTGGTCTGGAGGCCCCCAGATGGCATCACTTGCATGGCTGATGCTAAGACAAGGAGAGCTGAGCTACCTTTGTCACGTGGTCTCCAAGCTTCTACATGTGGCTCTCCAGCAAAGTTGTTGGGCTTCTTACATGACAATGTAAGGCTTCAAGAGGCCAAATTGGCAACTTACCAGCTACCTTAATGATTAGGCTTGAAATTATCACAACATCACCACATGGAATCTAGCCCTTTATCCAGTTAGAGGCCAAATGAATATGCCTTCCCAGGGATAAAAGAAGAAACAGAGACATGCTAATATAATAATTCAATTCATTATGATGTCACGTATACACTATGCAACTATGAAGGTGGGGGGAATTACAAAACACATTAAAAAGAAACCTTCTGTCCTATTGGACCCTACCTTTCTCTTCCCCAGGAGAAAGAGTTTGAGAAGAGTTTGACCTTTGGCTAACCAGCGAAGCTCATGGTTATGTCTGTAGACAGAGGACAGAGGTGAGAGGAAGGGGGCAAGTTGTCTGAGAATATATTTGGCTAGGATTCTTTAGCTGCGTGGGCTTTCCTGATGCTGCTTCTCCTTCTGCTCCATTTAGACTTATCCTTAGTCTTTGCCAGGAACACATCTACAGAGCCTTCTTGGCAAACTCACACTGCAGGAAACAAGGAATTGACTGCTTAGATTCTTCCAGGCAGCAAGTTTACACAAAGGAGGGAGTAGGACTTCTCCTTTGCTTCCTGTTTATACAGCTTAGCGACAAAAGTGCCTGGAAGCAGGCTCTTCACCCTGAGACCATGGTTATGCATTTCCCTGAAATATCCCATTACCTATAACTCTCAGAAGCCTATCTGTAATAGAAAGGCCACTAAAGTGCGGTTAGTACCAATATCATTTTTATATCTTCCTGCCATGCTGGGATCGCACCAAGCAAGAACAGGTCAGGAATATACAGCGGGGGAGATGTCTGAAGCTATTTTTTCTCCTAATATTCTCATTAATAATAGATGAAAAACAGTTACTGCTATGGCAGGGCAGGGGATCAGTTTGTGTTCTCATTCCCTTTACTTCTTGTTTCCCCAAATCCTCTCACCCCTTTCCTTCCATCCCACGTCAGAGTTTGCATCGTGCTTGGGAGCCGTGCCTTATATCTCTGAAGCAGCATCCCAGCCTGCCAGTTAGCAAGTAGATGTTTGTCTCCCAGCATTGTGCTGAAAACACTTAGAGAACATTGCTGTATATATATATTTTTATACTACAAAAATTATTACAGTATGTGGCATGCAATATACATGCAATTCTAGACTGTGTTGTGGTACATTTAATTTTGCACTCGTAGTACTGTAAAGTGCCTTTGAAGGAATAAGACAACACATTTACGCCATTGAATTTGATACTCCTGAATACTAGCCCTTTAAGCAAGCTACCTACCGTGAAAATTGTGAGGGCAGGAAGTCAAAGGTTGGCCTTGTTTGTCTGGGCCTCAGGAGCTCCCCACCGTTGTCAGGGTGCAGCCTTACCGCTTTCCTATCTCTCATTCTAGTGGGAATACATTCCGGCAGGTCCTGCACTGTTCACGATCATTCTGGCTTTCCCAGGATTTACTGTCACATTTGGTGGCTCACTGTTTCCTCGGGCATCTCTTATGTGTTAGGTAAGACTTCAAATACCAGTGCCCGCCTATGGGAAACCAGGAAGGTCCTGGTGCCACCATTTCATTTGTTAGAAAGTCACGTGAGAGCTCTCATTTCCTGGGGATGTTAACTGTGGAAGGCCATCGACTCCAAAACCAAGCCAAATCATAGATGTATGTACATATGCACACCTATACAATATGCACACACACATATATGTTTAATAGCAAAGTACTAATAATGATAACTTGTGTGTGTGTGTGGGGGGGTTCAAATAGGTTTTCTGCATCCTTTTAAATTCTTACAATGAGACATCACTCAGTCACTGGCACACACACAAAAAAAAACATAACCAGAAGACACAAATTGTTTTGACCAAGTTTCATTTTTCAATGGTATAATCTGATGCACTTTCTCATTTCCCAAGCCTGTGAAAGGGAAAATACAGAACATGGGAAGTGGCAGAGATGGCGGACTGGATCTGCATGGGAAGATTATGGTTCGATGAGGTTTCCCCACTAAGGTTAGGTTAGAACAAGCATATTTGGGGTGGTTGAAATGCTACACATTCCCGCGATTTTATTTTGATGTAGCAGTATTCATTTTCTCTATTTTATAGAGCCTCTTTCCCCTAGTCTTGCTCTCAGGATTCACCATTTTCCGTCCTCTGTGTCCTTTCTCTACGTTCAGCCTCCCACAATGCCTGCTTCAACATTCTCTTTGGTATGCTGAGATTTATTTCTCACTAGACATCCTGGAAAATTTCTTGTTCAGTCTCCTAATCACTAGACCACTGTAACCTTTCTCTCATTGGATTTCTGCCTTTTATAGCCTCTCATCTCCACTCAGGCCTAAATGTCACTGTGAAAAATCCCCCTTCCCACATGTCACTTTGGGCCTGCTGTCACCGACTTCCTGAAAATTTCCCCTGGCTCCCCACTGCTTTGCAGGCCAAACAACTGTCACGCCTGCTTTCCACATTCCGCTGGTCAGGGCCTTATGGCTCCCTGATCTTTGTCTGCACCCTGAGGACTCCTGCGTGCACCTGACCGCCCCTGCTGCGGTGCAGTCCTGCTGTTGTCTCCTCGGACTGTAGCCTGCCACTGAATACTGTTGACGTCCTGAAGGTCACAGTCCCCTTCATCCCTGTTGTTACAACTTCCTTCTGATATCCGTGTCACCCATTGTGATTCACTTAATGTTTAAATTGGCTCATTAAAAAAATGCTGACTCAAAACGGAGGCTTCATTTCACTGCTCTAAATGACAGGCACTCTGATAGGAGAGTGAATGAACCCGAAGTTTAGTGGTTCAAACCCACGAGTTGCTGCACCCTGGGAGAATGATGAGGCTTTCTGCTCCTTTAAAGCCTTACAGCTATGGAAGCCCTATGGAGCAGTCCTACTTTGTCCACTTGACACTAAGATAGAGGGCAGGGTTACACTAACTGAAACAGCAGTATCGGTGGAAATGTGGAAAGGTGACTACACACATTTCACACTGGTGGTAACCAAGACCTTTGCATTCTGGTTGGCTTTGGTTGCCTGCCTAAAGCTCTGGGATTCAGACCTGCCCCCCCCACCCCCTCCCAGCTTTTTAATAGGGGTCTCTGGGTGGTGCAGTTGGTTAACGTGTTCAGAGGTTAATCAACAAGTTGAAGGTGCTCTTCTACCAAGAGGCACATTGGAAAGGAGTCCTGGAAATCTATTTCTGAAAGATCAGCTACTGAAAACCCTTTGGAGCCCAGTGCCACTATGATGTATGTGGATTTGCTATCAGTTAGAATGAGTCAGTGGAAATTAGCCTAATGGCCCTCTTGATAAAATAAGGAAATTAGCAGCGTAAGAGTCATGTATGGGTGCCACAAGTGGTCTGTGACTGGCTGCTAACACAAAAGTTGGTGGTTCAAGCACAGCCAAGAAGAAAACCCCACTGAACTGCAACTGTAAAGAACACAGATGAGAAGCTTCTGTGGAACCGTTTTCTCTGCAGAACATGGGGTGGCCTCCAGTCAGTGGCTATCTTCCCAGAACTGGCACCCAGGATGACCTGAGACTTCCGGATTTATAGACTCTGAAGGGTTGGAGAATTCAAAAAGATACTGTTCTTCTGCCGTGTTCATGTACATCATGCCCAGAGCACATCCAGGGATCATTTCCACGTGGCAACACTGCCCTAGGAGACACACCCTAGTCAAGGAAGGGGAAGGCACTTCTAAGAAAAATCAAATCCTTTTCTTGATCCTATGAGGTTTTGCATTTGGTCAACACACAGAACTTTTTGAAGTCCTACTCTATGAAAAACATCGTGCTGGATAGCAGAATTCCATGGAGAACTAGACAGATTTCTTGCTGCCGATGCTTAGTTACTGCTGCATATATACCTATAAAATATTTTGTATGGGTAGATATGCATTTTTTTGAGGTACAGAATGACCAAAATTTCATGGTCCATTAGTTTAGATAAAGAGCTGGGGAGGATTTAAAATTTAATGCAAAATAGAGCATGCTCAATTCCATAGGGAATGTAAATGCACAAGGTGCGATTGGGGATGAGCATGCAGAAAAATCACTTACAGCTTGAGCACTATGAAGGTGATCAGGGAAGAGGCAGAATGTGAAAGGAAGAGAGGAAGTCCCACTACGATCAGCATTTTTCTGAGGAAAACAAATGTTCAAGCTCTAATGAACCTTTCCATTTTAGTAACTTCGGTAAAATCTAGTGCTGTTTGGGTGACCTTCTCTTTAAAGTGTTAAATAGCAAAGATATCGCGTTGAGGATGAAGGAACCCCTGACCCAAGCCATGGCGTTTTCAATCACCTCATAGGCAGTGAAAGCTGTTTATTAACTGGGGAAACCAGAGGAATGGATGCATTTGAATGGTGGTGCTGGCAAAGAATCCTGCAAATCCCCGAGACTCTCTGAAGAATAGACAAAACTGTACCTGCGGAAATAGAGTCAGAAAGCTTCTTGGAAGTGTGGATGGTAAGACTTCCTTTCATGTACTTTGGACATAGTATCAGGAGAGACCAGCCCGTGGGAAAGGACATAAGATTTGGGAGAGGGGCAGACACAAAGAGGAGTACCCTCAACACGATGGATGTACATAGCAGTTGCCAAAATGAGGGGAAACATAAATCACCCAATTAGGGCGATAGCACAGTCTGGGCAGTGCCTACACCCATGTGTAGGCTTGTTAGGCATCAGAGCAGACTTGATGGCACTAGATCACAACAAATACCTTGATCAGCTTACCCTCTTCAGTGACGGTACCCAAAGCTAGCAAAACGCTGATCGGAATGCCTCTTTCAATTTCTGAAAAGGCTTTCCTACATATTATCAAACAAGAATCCTGAGTTCTCACAGACAAGTCTAAGTGGAAGATGAGGATCTTCCAGCCTAAAGTTGGTTGGTGAAGAGGTTCTCATAATATTTTCGCCAGCAATCTGAAAATCTCTCAAAATTGTCGTGTTTTTTCTTACGCCACCGTGTATTTATTAACAGCAAAAAAGTGGTCTTTCTTTCTGGGCCACATGCTATGTGATTAATTATCAAAGCCTTTTGGGCATTGGCGCATTTCCCTCACTAGCTTTACAACTTGACTTTTGACACAGGCTCGTCGCTATCTAGTGAATGATTCAAAGGTGAAATTTCCTTGTGAGTTCTTTGTTTCTGATGTCTGAATACGTTTCGACTTTCAACATTTTCACCGATGTTTTATTTACTGTGCCATGAAACAGTCATTTTCATAAAAAGTTGTGAGCTGACAGCAGAAACTTTTGGAAGTGGGCATCTCATGACTGTCCAGAGTGGGAATGTGAGCCTTGAGGGCAGTTTACTGACAAGACTGTAGATCCCGAGACATAGCGATCAAAATACTGAAGAAACACATAAGCAAAAACGATGTGTAATTCTATGCTGTTCTTTGCAGAGGACAAAATTAATCAGACAGTGTTTAAAAACAATGCATTAATGGTGGAGTTTTAAATGGAATGGTGGGGAATAACACACTGTTACATTTGAACCAGTGAAAGTGAAATTATTTTTCAGGGTATTTGGTATATTAATCTTAAATATTACATTTTTTCCTTTTTGATGTCCCGTAGGTTTAAGTTGGGTTTTCCTACATTGCAATTGAAAAAATATCTTCTTTCTTGTGTGTTCCTTTATTGTGATTAAGGATTAAAATTAATATCTTTCTTTTATAAAAATATTGAGACTTAATTCTGAAACAATACACATGTGCTATTCTAAATGAAAGAATAGCTTTTAAAGGCAGAGCCTTCAGAGCTGAAACCGAGTAAAAAATATTGCTACAAAATTAAAGAAAACCTTTAACAATAAATATTAACATATGAAGCTATTTTTTCTCAATATATCTTCCATTTAGGTCTAAATACATCAGAAAAGATTTTTCTATCTTTCTAATTCTACCCCAAAGAATTCTGCACTCTGATACCCAAAACTTTCAGATGACATGTTGCCATCCACAAATCATTTTTCTTTTCAATGTTCTTTGAGTTTGAGAAGCAAGAAGAAGTCTGAAGAGGCAAGAACAGGTTGGAAGGCAGATGCGATTTTTTTCCCTCTCCAGTGCAGTTTTCCATCTCCTTAATAAGAAAACAAATACAGAGCAAACAAAAATCCCTTCTTCTTAATAGACTCTGTGTGACCAGCCTGTGTCCTTTGAGAAAGTCCATCAAGATGACCCCAAATCTATGAAATCATTCTAACCTTCGGAGTTGACTTCTCTGCCTTGAGGTTAACTGTGCATCAGATCCTCTGGGAAGCCATTGTTTTGATGGAACCTGTTTTAAAGGCCCCATGATGACAACTGCATTTCTGAAAGATGTGTCTTCAGCCACCGTGCATTATAGACACATTTACAGATGTTCGGTTTGGAATAAACTGTGCATGCGTGAACTGCAATTCCAGTATCGATATATTTTGACTTCATTTTTCTTATCACTTCTAATTGCCTAACTGTATTGACAGTAAACAAAGAAGCTACAAATTGGGAAGATCCTTTGATCTTTTCATTTTATTTAGCAGCTCCCTCATATTTGGGAGATTTATTTTCTATATTTCTTTATTTCCCAGTGTTTCTGTAACAGAAATGCCACCAGCGGGTAGCTTTATACAGCATAAATTTGTTAAACACTAGATCAGGGTCTTAGCAGTTTTGTTTCCTTTCACATTGATAGTCTTAGTTCCTTGGATTGTAGAAGAATCTCTCGTGTTGATATTTCCCCCTGTGTATCCTTGCTTCTTTCATAACATAGAAGTAATGACATTCAGGACACACAGACTATGCTGGCATGACCCGATTAATGTAACAGAAGGAACCTTCCCAGCATTGCACCCACACGAATGGGGTGTAGAAGTCCAACACATAGTTTTGGGGGGAACATAGTTCAATAGGTGCTGAAGGCACACTGCCAGAGGTTACTTTGCAGGGACAAAAGTGGGCCATCTGCTTTGGGAAAGGCCTGTTTCTGTGGTGACCATACCTAGGTGGCTAACGTCTTCCCAAGCAGGCTGTGGATTTTGATGCCATGCCCTGACTTTCCTGAGCAATGTTGATTTATGGAAATGCTTTGATAGAGGCTCAAAAGCAAGCACCGAATTCAGCAGTGCAGAAAGACCCCAAATCATATTCTTTTTCTTTGTCAATATTTTTGTTAGGCTAAGGGAAGACATTAAATCACCTGGAATTAGTTATGTGCTATTTCAGCAACCTTTGCGCTCAATCTGTTACAAGCTGGTTTTGCTGATTAGCAGTTGAAAAGTCTGCAGAGGAAGGCAATTTTCAGTAGCTTGACTCCCTCCCTCCCTCCCTCCCTTCCTCTCTCCCTCCCATTCAGGCCTGTGTGCACTGGGGGAAGGAATTACCTTCTGTGAAATTCCTGATTAAATTGGTTTGAACAGACCCATGCCTGGAAAAAGAGCTAATATCAGAAAGGAAAAAACTGTCTATGGAATGGTTGCTGTGACCCCACACATAAAGCACACCAAAAAGAAAAAGAGCTTGTGTCTCCAAATGTGTCTACCTACCTATCGAGGGGTAGGTAGGCAGGATGGTAGGAAGGTAGATGGGTGGAGAGAGGCTCTGATTCCAAGGAGTCATGCCTTCCTCACTCCTCTTTCATTCATTAAATATTTATTGAGCTCTGAATAAATGCCAGCCCAATGATGGAGATAAATTCCAAAACTTTCCAGAGTTGGTCATTACTAATGTTCATTTGAATGTCAGTTAATAGATAAGTAAACAAAATCATTACGGGAAAGAAAGGGCTGTGGGAGAGAGAAAATTAGAGCAGAGTCTTTATAAAGGGAGTTTTCTGAGGTGATTTTATACTCAAACAGAAAGGAACAACGACAAACAGAAAGCAGCCGAATAGAATTTCAGGCAGAGGCAGCAACTGGCAAGGTTAGGAGGAGGAAATGAATTTGGCCTGGTTAGGAGTTAGCAGAAGGCTAGAAGCTGGGGTGCAAGTGAGCATGGGGAGAGTGACATGGGAAAGGCTATGGCAGGGCGCACAGGGTCATATAGGTCATAGTTGGGAATATGTAATTCAAGCACTAGATTGTGCGGGAACTCTAGAGAGGTTGCATAACTTGATTTGATTCATGTTCATAAACAATCCCTCTGACTTTGGTGTGAAATGTGGATTGCAATGGAAAGAAAGCAGACCAATTAGTGTTAATCATGAGAGATAAGTAAACTTGAATTTGGGCCAGTGTTTGAAAAATAGGATTATCATGGGTGAGTTGAGTGGTTGTGAAAAATAGTCCTTACAGGCAGGAAGGTTACCCAGCGCACAACCAGAACACATGCAATTGTGAGAGAGAGGATGAGGGATAAAGCATATGCTTCCGTGCAGCCTAGTAGCATCCTGAGTTGGATGAGGTCTTTGGGGGAAGGGGTGGGTGGGAAGGGGGCGCCAAGGACTCAGGACTTGGGCAGGTGACACTAGGTGGGATTCTGCTTTGAATAAGGCTGGCATATGTAGGAAGAACACAAGTATGCTTTCTGCACTCCAAGGATCTACTTATTAATCCTTATAGCAGTTCTGTGTCAGCCAATGAAGACAAAATCCATTTCTTATTTAATTATTAATGATAAGCATGATATGTGTTGACTGACAAGACTGGATAACTGTATCAAATGGATATTGGATGCTCCTTTTTCTCTTTTGCTATATTTACGTTCAGTAGAACATAAATTATATTAACTTTAGGTCACATCTCTGCTCTTACTTTTGAATTTTACATTAGTGAATCAACTACTGCTAAATGTACCCATCTTTTGAGAAAATTATAGTTTCTGCTTTAGATTGGATTTAATTTTTTTAATTTAGGTAGAAATGTATGGTCTATTAATTATTCAGAGAGAGAAATAAAGAACTGAAGGGCTGTAATAGGGACAAAAAGGAGAGGTGGACTTCAGACAAGTCTTCCTGAGAAGACTTTAAGCTGACACAGGAAGGCAAGAAGATGAACCGGAGAAAAAGCAAAGGAGAAAGATCTTCAGAGGAGAGGCAACAAAATGATAGGAAGGAATAATGCAGTGGACAAAGGAGCACCGGGATGGCATTCATTTCAGCATAAGAAGGATGCAAATGGCTAGAAATATATGCAAAGATACTCAACCTCAGAAGAAAACGGGGCAATGTACATTAAACTCACAGTGCAAGTAAATTAGTGCTTCAATTTAATGGAATACCGAGTGGCAATGAAAAGGAATAGGCTACACATGGAAGAAACACACCAGCCTGTGTGATCACGAGGTGCTGAAGGGATCAGTTATCAGGTATCAAAGAACAAAAAATCATATCATTATGTGTTCACCTCCCCAATATGATCACTGAAGACAAATGGGTGCAGAAGCAAATGTGGTGAAGAAAGCTGATGGTGCCTGGCTATCAAAAGATATAGATTCTGGGGTCTTAAAGGCTTGAAGGTAAGCAAGCGGCCATCTAGCTTAGAAGCAACAAAGCCCACATGGAAGAAGCACACCAGCTTGTGCGATCACAAGGTGTTGAAGGGATCAGGTATCAGGCATCATCAGAAAAACCGAATCATATCATTGTGAATAAGGGGGAGTGCAGAGTAGAGACCCAAAGTCCATCTGTAGGCAACTGGACATCCACTCAGGATGCAATATAGCAATGATGAAATATACAACCTTCCTCTAGTTCCTGAATGCTACCACCCCACCCACTATCATGATCCCAATTCTACCTTACAAATCTGGTTAGATCAGAGGATGTACACTGGTACAGATAGGAATTGGACACACAGGGAATCTAGGATGGATGATCCCTTCAGGACCAGTGGTGAGAGTTTTGATATCGGGAAAGTGGAGGGAGGGTGGGGTGGAAAGGGGGAACCAATTACAATGATCTACATGTGACCTCCTCCCTGGGGGGTGGACAACAGAAAGTTGGGTGAAGGGAGACGTCAGACAGGGAAAGATATGGCAAAATAATGATTTATAAATTATTAAATGTTCGTGGGGGAGGGGGGAGCAGGGAGGGAGGGGGGAAATGAGCATCTGATGCCAGGGGCTTAAATGGAAAGCAAATGTTTTGAGAATAATGAGGGCAATGCAAGTACAAATGTACTTTACACAATTGATGTATGTATGGATTGTGATAAGAGTTGTATGAGCCCCTAATTAAATGATTTTTAAAAAAAGAAAAAAATAGGCTACTCCTACTGCGGAAAAAAAATAGATGAAACTCAAAAGCGTGAGGTTACTGAAAAACACCGACTTCCCCTCACCTCCTGTCCCAGCCCCCGCCCCCAATAAAACAAGAAGCTACACCCTCTATGGTTTTATTGATACATATTGTGGAAAAACAGAACTGGAAGACAGAAGTAAAGTTAATGAGTAAAAAGACTCAGGATTGACATAGAGATTCTGGTGGTTTAAATAGTTTATGTCTTGATTGTGGTGCTGTTTATTCAACTCGATACATTTGTTGAATCCCAGGGGTAAGTGATATTCGGCAATTTAAACCCACTCACCACTCCATTAAGGAGCCCTGGTGGCTCTGTGGATAATGTGGATTACTAACCACAAGAGTAGCAGTTTGAAACTACCTGCCTATTCATGGGAGAAAGATGAGGCTTTCTACTCCTGTAAACATTTTCACTCTTGGAAACTGACAGGGGCCAGTTCTGCTCTGTCCCATAGGGTCGCTGTGAATTGTAAAATACACTATGATACTCATTTTGATGTTTTGTTTTGGGTTTTAGCTGCCCACAGAATAAAGATTCTGTCAGATTGCATCCTTGTAAACTCTGAGACAGCTCTAGTCTGTCATGGAGGGTTGCTATGAGCTAGTATCCATCTGACAGGGACAGGCATACCCTTGTCAATAGTCACTGATTTATATATTGAAGCTTTACATAGCTTATACCTCAATAATACTGATTTAACAAATCACAATGAGATACTGTTTGCTTCACATAAAGCTAAAACAATGAAGACATTAGAACCCAAGGTGGAGAAGATAGAGGAAATGGTAACAGCAGGCTCTGCTAGTGTCAGGGGAAGTGATATAAGCCCAGTTTGGAGGAGAATTTCTACAATAGCTAGTAAAGTTGGAAATTCTTCTACTCTAAGATGCTTCGGACATTCCACAGCTACATAAATTGCCCAAGAAAAGGGGGCACACATGTGCTGAAGGAGAAATATATAAATATGTTCCACATAAACATTATTTATAAATATAAACATGTAAATAACCTAAATGCCTATCAATAGGAAATGTATCATTTGATATATCCACCCACCCCGCCAGCTTGCTAGCAGTTGTTGGTCGGGGCTATTGGGTCGGGGCGACTTGCACTGCCTCCCTGCGCTGCAGAGCAGAGTTGCTGCGCAGGGCATTCTGGAGCGTGGTGGCCAGGAGGAAGCAGAGCACCAGGACTTCGCATGGTGTCTCACCCACCGGCCGTTAGGACACCAGCGAAATGAAAGCCGTTTGCTACGTGTGTGTGTCATTCATGTATTCATATGTTGACTCCAATAAATTGCAAGAATGAATGAATTAAATCTTCATATAGAATTCAGCAACAATAGTGTTTATGACAATAAAGCAGTCTGAGAATGGCATCTTGTGTATGACAATAATTATGCAAATTAAAATACTCGTGTAACATTATATTGTCTTTATAGAAAAATAAAATGTGTTGCACACTAAATTAATTAGGTTGGTTGTTTTTAGGAGTAAAGGAAGAATACAATTTAAAAAGGACATTTAAAGGATTTTAACTCCATTTTCTGTTTTTATTTTTAAAGCCAGTGCTACAGTCATTAAAACAAAATTCTCTACTTGTTAATTCCAGAGGGTAATTTTATAGATACCTTGATCTTATTTTTCTGCGTTTGATTTTTTAAATAAAATAAAACACAAAAGCAACATTGCCGAACTGCAGATATACTACTTAGTATGTTGAGACTTCACTTATGGAAGAACAATCATTGAAAAGTGATATATAGGGTGTTTTTTTTCAGTATCAAATTATAAGGTAGGTATTTCAGAGTATCCACATGTTATAAACATGAAATGTATTCAAACACTCCCTCGCTTAGCTCTAAGTAAGATCTAATGTCTTCCTTTCTTAATGCCACGGTGGTGTGAGACTGCACTAAAAGTCAACTTTTTCTGCTCTTTGTGAGAGTAGAAACAACCCAGGTAAGGAAAGCTCTTGGACTTAGTGTTCATATATGGATTGATGTATTAATATATCAGAGTTTTATCCTACATCCCTGCCTGTTCTGGAATCACTTGTACCATTTGAAAATACATGAGCACCACGTTGAAGGGTGAGCTTAAAGTACCAGCATATATTTAATATTAAGGGAATGAGGCTATAAATGCTATAGCTAATATATCTATAGTTAAGCTAGTAGAGCTAATGCATACAAAGGATCAATGTGTATTGACTTAATTTACACACCTATTTCAATGTGCCCAATAAAAATATGACTAAATAGGTGATATAAGCCTATTTTAAGGTGCTAGGTTTCTATTACAAAAAGCATTTTCACTGAAACCTATGAATATACTATTAGTTAAATTTTATAGAATGTTATTCTAATCAAGAGATTCAGATATGGATTTCTTTGGGAAGCCATTATTCAGCCTAACACACGATCCACCAAACAATTTTTGGGTTGAAATAGCCACAAATCAAGTGACATTTTAGTGGAAGTGTTATGATCCATCACCTCTGCTATCTGAATTTTAAACTGACACTTTGAAGTGAAGTGTTTAGGACTCTTCATTAGATATTAATCTTAAGAAGTCAAGGTCCTCTAAGTATTGACACATGGAGATAAAATAGCTTTTGTGTAAAAAGTAAATTTATGTTATATCCATATTTTATGTATCTTTGCTTCTGAGAGTTGCTTAAGAGTCATTACAGGATGAATTTATGTAGTGTAGGTATAAATATTTTATCACGGATGAAGAATAGCACCAACTTGCGATTGTTACAAGGACTGAATTGGTCACTCTGTTTTTAAACGGTAGAACTGTGAGTGGAGCACGACGCATGCCAGGGACACAGTTGCTTCAATGGTTAATAGGTTTAGATCCATGTGAAATATGTAAAACCACATGGTAGAGAGAAAAACACACAATTTGGTTAGAAGAGTCAAAAAACTACATTAGGACTGTGTTAGGAGTTTGTATGATGCTTGTTGACTAAAGGATTATGTGTATAGAATTTCTTTTCATTCAATGTGTGATTGATTAGTGCAGAGTGAGGATATATCAAGTTCTCTGTCAAATTCAGGAACTCAGAGGTGGATTGTAGGTCCAGAGAGTGTTACACACAAGCCATGTTTACAGACAAATAGTGAATCACAAGTAAGTGCTGTGGGAATGCTAGTACAGATTGCCAGACTGCTCTTCAGTTGATACCCAGAGCTACACACCAATTGAACATCTTTGAAGTCTAAAATGAATATAATTTATAAAGCTTTTCAGGACTGTACAGACTAAATCAATTTTCAGAGCATCATATTTTTCTTTATGAGGTATCACATAAACCAACAATGGCAATGGCACCTGGACCCAGCAAATAAGCAACCCATTTCTCATGTACTCGTACATGCACCCTTAGTCAGAGAAATGCACACAAACACAAGGAATGTGTTTCCCGGTTGCTATTCTGCAACCGGACTCATGTGAACCAAGAAGGCTGCTCTGTAGAGTTTTCTTGGGAGAGATCTTGAAGGAAGCAGCTTGCCAGGCCGTTCTTTTTGCAGCTGCTCCGTGTGTTTAGATCAGTAACCTGTAGGTGTAGCAGCTGATCACGGATGTCTTGTATCACACGGGCTCTTAAAACCGCCGGGGTGAACAAAGGGAAGCTTAATAGGGATTGAGAGATGGATTGAGAGGCAATCTACTCTGTTGCCTAGGACCGCGGGTCAGCATCAACTCCACGGCACATAATTTTCTTGCCAAGTGGAAATAGTACCATAGATCCTTCGAAGTGTCTAATGGCTTACCCTTGTTGCTTAGTGCTGACAGGTCATTTTGGACTCCTGTTACCACGGTCGCTGCTGCAGTCCGCTTTCCTAGGCTGTAATCTTTAGAGGAGTTCAACTCTGGGCCTTTCTTTCATGAAGCCTGTGGGTGAGTTTGAACTGCCAACTTTTTAGTTAAGGCCTGAGGGCTTAACCGTGATATCATCGGGGTTCCTAATGGTTTACCCTTTCACTCACTGCCATCAAGTCAACAAGTCAATTCTGACTCATAGTGGCCCTAGACGACAGAGTAGACCTGTCTCTGAGTTTGCAAGGCTGTAAAGCGTTATGGGAGCAGATAGGCTCCTCTTTCCCCCACAAAGCGGCGGATGGTTTGGAATTGTTGACCTGTGGTTCTGTGGTTAGCAGTCCAACTCATACCTGTGCCACCAGGCTCATGTGGGCATATATATTTCCCTTCATTTTCCAAGTATGTTACTTACTTCTCAACACCCCCTCCACAGTGCTTAGCAGAGAGGGGCATGCTTTTCTAAGTGGAACTTCAGATAGGAACTTTTGAAAACAAATTCAAGAAGGGTGTCATTCCTTTTCAAAAATATGTCCCTGTCTAAACCTGGAGCAATTTTTGGCAGAAGCTAAAATGCATGCCAGGTTAATTCAAGCTTATTACTTCAGGGGAAAAAATTGCACAAGGAATCTTCATAGGTGAAATAAATGTTTATGTCAGACTTTTATCACACAAGAAAGTAACAGGCGGATATTACCAGGGTTTCCAAGGAGGCGATGTGCTATCCGCCGCCTTCGCATCCATGCTCGTCTCACTCATCTTTAACCTTACCACCTGGGAGTGCCGAGCTTTGAAAACCAAGCTGGGAGCACTCTTGTAAACTCATTCTTCATCTTTTTCTGCCTCACTGCTTTTATAGAAAAGCTATATTAAAAAAGCAAGAGAGATAGGAGATGATATATTATTGTCTGTAAGGTAGACCTGAAGTGAGGATCTTGCTTTACTGTTGCTGAAATACCAGGGGGAGTACCCAGTATCGAATAGGTATATGCTCTCATTGAGCTCTGAGCTCAATGAGAGCAAAAATAAACAAGCAAAAAATAAGTAAATGCAAATAAAAAAAGAAACCTTTCTTCTCTCTAATATCTCCGGTTATTCTTACATGAAATTAAGGACTAAAAGCCTACTATGATTGGGAAAGGTGGTGTGGATGTGGAGAGAAGACATGAAAAGCCATGAAAGGAAAATCAAAAGCAGTCTGAAAGGGCCTGAATTCCGAAGATCATCTCATTAGAGAACAATTGCTCATTAGAGAACATTACTGCTGAGGCATCCATCAGAGAAGATGTGTTGGATGGATTTATTTTTAAGGTCTTCCAGCTTTGGGGGCAAATTATTCTCCTCTGTGCATCTACATATTTTTCCTCTATTGGGTTTTCCTCTTGTCTCTCTCCACATTTTCCCCCTTCCAGATATGTGCACATGTTGCTTTCAACCTCCCCTTAGTGGTTCGATTTTACTACCTGCACTCTGCCGTGTTTTCTTCTAGCAGTGCATCCAAGAGCATGAGACCAACCAATACCATTAGGACGGAGTGTGATCAATAGTAAGAGTTCTCATGGTGTGGTGGTTATGTGTTGGGCTCCAATCCGCATGGTCTGCAGTTCAAAACCACCAGCAGTTCTGCTGGAGAAAGACTGGCTTTACTACCCTGTGGATGCTTAGGCTCTCGGAAACCAACAGGAGGGCACTATGAGTGTGCATTGATTCTGCAGTTTTTTGGTTTGGAGTTTTGTTGGTGAGCACAAGGTGGGCTCCCCAGGCGCGCACACCAGGTCTAGGGAAACCATGGGGCATTTCCCCTTTTCTGTAATGAACTTATGCATTTAACGCCCTCCTTTATCCACTCACCCATCTATCCGTTGCCATGTATCTGTGCATCTGAGTATTTGTGTGTTAACCTACCTACCTCCTAACCCATCCATGTGCTCATCCACCACTCTGTCTACCATGCATTTAGTTTGACATACAGCTGTGCTATAAAAATGAACAAAGCCTGTATTTGATCTACAATAGAACTGCAGTCAGTACTAAAGAATCAAGACTGAGGGATTTAAGATCAAATATAAAGATTTTATTGGAATGTGAAATTTGTATAATAACATGCTTTCCCCTCCAAGATAATTTCAATAAAATTAAGTTTATAATGAAATCAGGAGGAGGTGGTGGTGGGTGTTGAAAGATCATTTAGCCTCTCTCCGGTCATATCCTTTGTATGGGTTTACAAGTGGTCTCGAGAAATCGAGTGTCTTTAGGATAAACTTGTAGGTAAATCAGAACAGATGCATGTAGTTCTTAGCCTAATTTTAGTGTAAGAAAAGAAGCTCTGGCAGTGCTTCTGGGTTAGATTTATGCTAATTGTGAGGTTGGCAGTTCAAATCCACCAGGTGCTCTATGGGGAAAAGATGAGACTACCTGTTTCTGTACATATGTGCAGCCTCAGAAACCCTACAAGCAGTTCTGTTCTGCTCTGTGTCAGAAGTGACTCAATAGCAGGGAGTTTGGTTTGTGGCTAGTGGAAGAATGAAGATACATGGTGGTGCAATGGTTAAAGCAAAGCACTCTGCAACCAACCGACAGGTTGGGGATTTAAACCCACAGCCTCTCTATGGGAGAAAGATGTGGCTGTCTGCTTTTAGGATCTGGACCCTTGGAAGCCTCCCGGGGAAGTTCTCTGTCCTGCAAGTTTGATACAAGTTGAAATCCACTGGTTATCACTCAGTTTTAATTTTTCTTTCTTTTTTCTTGTTGGTTTCATTGCAAAAAAAAGGCTAGGTACCTTTTCACACCCTTGTACAATGCACGTGCAGCAAGTAAAAGTGATTGTAATAAGCAATTTGCTGTAAATTGGGCTTGGTTCAATCTTTTCCAAGTGAAGGCCGATTTATATAACACCCAAGGGCAAGTACCAGCTGCCCCTAAGTCACATGTTGCTAATATCAGTACATTGAATCTAAGAGGTCGGAAAAAGAGAAACAGAACACATCTTGGACTAGGTATCAGTTCAGTACTTGAACAGTTTTCTTCTTAAACTGCAGACTTGGGTGTTATATAAGTATTCAAGGACATAAGTATTGCTCTTGAATGAAGACATGTTACTCTATACTCGTTGTGTAAATATACATGTACATGTGTAACAGGGGCAATATCTTTAAAGGGAATATTGCAAACTGTTTATTTCATTTTATTTTGCTG
Organism: Tenrec ecaudatus; assembly: GCF_050624435.1. Lineage (NCBI taxonomy): Eukaryota > Metazoa > Chordata > Mammalia > Afrosoricida > Tenrecidae > Tenrec > Tenrec ecaudatus. The sequence continues at coordinate 124,143,532 of NC_134534.1, read as the reverse complement.
TGGAATTGGCAGACCCTAACTAAACGTAATCAAATGCCTAGGGACCACATATCTGCACATACACTCTACAGACCATGCCGTTTTATAATGACTTGTTAGCCCCTGTGAGAGCCCAGGGACAAGGGGCAGCTATAGATTGCCATTGAATCCAAAGGGAAGACAAGGTGGCATCTTCCTCATCTATATTCCTAAATCCTCCATAGATTTCTTTGAAACCAAAACAATAGCATATTTTAGACTCCAGATAGGCTTTCTTCTGGTTCCTGGTGATTGATTTAATGATGGATTGGACCATACGTCTATCATATATGGAAAGTAATGTCCATTAAGTGAAATAAAACTATTCTTTTAGGGTCGGGGGTTGGGGAGTGATTTAAATCTGTAAATTCTCATGGGATCTCATTAAAGTTCTCTTTCTTTAATACATTGTGCAGCCTAATAGTTATCAGCAACCCTGCAGTGTGCATTGCTGATAGGTTAGTTTACACAGGATTAATTGTGTAATTTTGCAAGCAACTGGCACAGTGAACATTGATTTTTGCATTAGTCCCACATGCGGCATTATCCAGGGGATTCTGCTTTCTATTTTAAGGGAGTGTTACTTTTCACTCTTTATTAATTATAATTTCTGCAAACATGTTTCATGCCTGATACAATTTATTAAGCAATTTTCATAATCTTCATTTCTAATTGCCAAGTGCTTCAGAAACTTCATTAATTCTGACTGCTGATGTGTAAAAAATGACAGGAGAAAATGACATTCACAAAAGGTTCACAGAGCAGACAGTTTCCCACACTTCCACCTATGAGTGGCCAGAAAGATTTTCCTAGAACACAGGGACACTTCAGTGGCAGCTATTTAGTGAATAATAATGCAAAATATGAGCAAAAAATAGATTTCTTGACCACAAATTCACTCACTGCCGACTCATAGTGACCCCGGTGTGTTTCTGAGACTGTAAGTGTTTATGGGAGTAGAGAACCCAGTCTTTCACTCTCCGGGAGCTGCTGCTGCTGGTTTCGAACTGCTCATCCCAGCCCAGTGCATAGCCTGGGCTCCATTCTCTAGACAAAAGAATGTGAAGAACTGAAAGAGATTTTGCTACTTGGAGCTGAGGAAATTTTCTAGAATAAGTAGGTGCCTAGAGTATTTTTTTAAAATCATTTTATTGCGGGCTCCTACAGCCCTTATCATAATCCATCCATCCATCCATTGTGTCAAGCACATTTGTACATATGTTGCCATCGTGATTTTCAAAGCATTTTCTTTCTACTTGAGCCTTTAGTAACAGCTAATTTCCCCCCTCACCCCCCTCCCTCCCTCATGAACCCTTCATAATTTATATATATATATATATATTCATTTAACACCCACCGCTGTCTCCCTTCTCCCTCTTTTCTGTCGTCCATCGGAGGATGTTATAAGTAGATCATTGTGTTTGGTTCCCCCTTTCTCCCTCCACCCCCACCTTCCCCTTCCCCTCCTCGGATCACTATTGTATTTCACTATTGGTTCTGAGGGGTTTATCTGTCCTGGACTCCCTGTGCTGCGAGCTCTTATCCACAACAGTGTGCAGGCTCTGGTCTAGCCGGATTTGTAACATAGAATTGGCGTCATGATAGTGGGTGCAGAAGGGGGCGGGGCAGCATTAAAGGACTAGAGGAAAGTTGTTTGTTTCATCGTTGCTATACGGCACCCTGATTGGATGCCCAGAGTCTTTAATGATAATGTATTTGTGACTGTGGAAGGACTAGAAGAAGTGATGTTTGGATTTAGTTCTCTACATCATTACTTCCCATCTCTGGTACTCCTGTTTGTGTCCTCAGTGGGGGATGAATTCCTTATGATCATTTCAATGCAATCGCTGGAGTCGGACTCAGAATGCACTTGCCTATCGTCCCTGTAGTTTTAAGGAAACAGAAACTAAGGATGATTACATGCAATGTAAATTTTAAATGTCTAAGCTTTTTGTTGTGGTTTTCAACTTCCAAATCAGTGGCCTGTCCTTGCCTCTACTGCTCCACCTCAGATTTCATTCAACACAGTTTCCCTTCAACAGCTCCTCTTCGGACTCCCCAAGAGTCGTCCAATCTGGGATTTTTTTGCTGCCTTTGTCCTCTTCTGTTGGGGTGGATGCCTTCTACTCTCTACCTTGAGCGCCTGTAAAATGGCCTGGGCCCAGTAAAGAGCTGGACAAAACTGGTACTTAGACATGTGCGCTAGTGACCAACCAAGCCCTCTTGGTGGCACTCTCAAAAACACTTTATGACCAAAGCTTCAAACGGGGCTTGCTGTTGAAAAAAACCAAAGGATCTCTTGTATAATACATTCTGAGCATGTGTCACATAAAAACAAGAGTAAAATATATTTTTAGGCTCTTATCTAATGCCTGCAAGGAGCTTCAGTGGTACAGTGGTTACACACTTGGCTGATAGCCAAAGGTGGGCAGTACAAACCCACCCGCTACTCCTTCGTGGGAAAACGTGGCAATTTGCTTTGGTAAAGTTGAAAAGCAAACTCACTGTCATCGAGTTCATTTCATCTCATAGTAAACACATGGATTTTTGAGACTGTAAATCATAACAGACCAGTCAGCCTCATCTTTCTCATAAGGAGTGGCTGGTGGGTTAGATTGATAGACCTTGTGCTTAGCAGGCGAATGCCTACCCCACACCCCCAGCCTCAAAACCGCGTGTGACAGTTGCACTCGGAGTTGTGTACGGTGTTTACTGTGTGCTTTGGCTTTGGAACCTACCTGTAATTTTCCCTACCTGCTTATTATTCTGATAGGCTCACATTTTACAATATCTGGTGCATTCCAGTTTTCCCCTTTTTTTTTTGTGATGAGTAACCCAGAAAAACATAGTTTGAAGCTCTGGCTTTAAAAAATGACAGTGTAATATATGTTCTTTGTTCTTCACTGGTGAGTGCTTCAAGCCCGCTTTGCTGTCAGCAAGCAGTGTTCTTCATCTGCATATCACAGATGGTTAAGCCTTCCACCAACCCCGATGCCAGGCTGTTATTTTTTTGATATTATCCAGCTACTTGGGTTATTTGCTTAGCAGATAGGTTACATAAGAATGTTGTTAGGTGCCATGGAGTCAGCTCTGACTCATCCCTGACCCCGACCCCCACCCCACACACAGCAGTACAAAACGCACAGTGCTCCTGCTCCATCCTCACAATTGTTCCTGTGCCTGAGCCCATTGGTGCAGCCTCTGTCAATCCATCTCAACTGCTTTCCTCTTTTTCACGGCCCCTCCCCTTTACCAAACTTCCTTCTCCAGGGACTGATCTCTCCTGACAACATGTCCAAAGTACATAAGATGTGGTCTCATCTGCCCGTGCCCCTAAGGAACATCTGGCTACCCTCAACCAAGACAGAGTCGGTTGTCCTTTTGACAGTCCACGGTACTGTCAATATTCTTCCCAGCACCACAATCTAAGTGGATCTGTTCTTTAATGGTATTCCTTATTTAGTGTCTAGCTTTCATATGTATATGATGCAAGGAAGAAGGCCGAGGCTGGGGTCAGGTGCACCAAAGTCCTCAAAGTAGCAACGTTGCTCTTCAGTACTCTGTAAAGAAGTCTTGTGCAGAAGACTTACCTTCTGCAATATGTACTTTGATCTCTTGACTTCTGCTCCCATGAACATTGATTGTGAAGTCAAGCAAGACAAAATTTGACAACTTCAACTCTTTATCATGACATTACCAATTTGTCTAGTTGACCGGATTTGGTCTTCCCTATGCTGAGCTGAAGGCTATAATCCTTGATCTTTATCGGCAATCACTTTAATCCCTCCTCAGTTTCAGCAAGCAAGGCTGTGTTAGCTGCATTCTGCAAGTTGGTACTAAGCTTTCCTCCAATCCCGATGCCACACTCTTGACCACATGCTCCAGCTTCGCAGAGAATTTGCTCAGCAAATAGATTGAACTAGTATGGTGAGGGGATACTACTCTGACCCGCATCTTTCCTGATTTTAAACCATCCCCTTGCTCTGCTTGCACATTTGCCTTTTAACACGTGTGTCCTTTCCAATGATCACGATGAAGTGTTCTGGAGTCCCCTTCTCGCAAAGGTTAGCCACAGTGTATTATGGTCCACACAGTTGAATGCCTTTGCGGTCAATAAAACTCAAGTAAACATCTTTCTGGTATTTCCTGCTTTGAGCCAAGACCCATCTGACATCAGCAATGATCTCCTCTCATCCAAATCCTCTTCTGAATCCAGGCTGAACTCTGATGGTTTCCTGTCACTCAGTAAAGTTTCACTGACAGGGAATTTAATAAGTTTGTTGAGTTAATAAGTATTTCATAAGTATAGTGATATATTCCTGACCACACCTTCTCTGATTTAAACCACTCAGTGTGTGTTCATCTAAATATTAGTTCCTCATAAACACAATTAAGAATTCTGAAACCCCTATTTTCCATCATTTATCTGAATCCACACAGCTGAATGCCAATAAAACACAAATAAAATCTTTCTATTCATCTCTGTGTTTGACAAAATTCCATCTGACATACAATTCATGTATGGATTGTTATAAGAGCTTTAAGAGCCCCCAATAAAATGATTTATTAAAAATTTTTTAAAGTTCCATCTGATATCAGTAATGCTATTTCTTTTTCCATAACCTCTTTTGAATCTGCCTTGAATTTCTCTCAGCTCTCTTTTACTTTACTTCTGCAACTATTTTTGAATTATTATCATCAGAATTTTGCTGGCATGTTATTTATGACACTGTTAGGTAACATTGTTTTGGATCATCCCTCTTTGGAATGGGAAGGAATGTGGATTTCGTCCAGTCATTTGGCATAGATGAGTGGGCATTCCCTGTGGAAGTCATGGCAACAACTACTCAAGGTTAGGTTTAGAATCCACATCTTCTAAGAGCATTTTACCTTGTATTACTTATTGAGCCCTGTGTGAGGAGACACTAAGGACTCATGGTCTCAAATGGTATATTGTTGAAAATTATTATAATGCTTTAAGTCACACAGTTAAATGTATGTATTATTCTGCCTACACAGAATGCTTCTACATGCTGAGTGATTTTTTAGGTCTTCATTGCAAATATCTTAAAAATTTTCTAAAAATTTCACTTTAACACATTGCAATGAATAAGAATTAACATTCATGGTAATAAGTTAGAAGATCCACAATGGAAGGAATGGTTGGATTCTGTTAGTAACTATGACCAAACAGTGACACCATGGCTACTGAGCCTGTCCAGCTCACAGTGACCCTATTGGACAGAGTAGAAGTTCTCTAGGAGGTGTCAACATTGTAAATCTTTTTGGAACCAGATCTTCATGCCTCTCTTCCAGGAAGCTTCTCTCCTGGAGTTCCTGGGAGGCTCGAATCACTGATGTTTCTAGTAGCAGTCCAGGGCTTAACCACTGCATGACCACAGCTCTTTGTGAATAATTACAGCCTACTTTATTTTTGAACATCTCTCTACTTCTTGCATAGCAATTTCATATTTTCATTTATTATTCTTAAAGTAAATTATCCAAGCTCTGGTGATTTTCTATTTTCAGAGTTTTGTAAGTTCAGTTTTTGCATCTACGTGTTTTGTACATAGTTATGCTTCCAATTGTTAACGAGCGATTATCAAACAATAATGAAGACTCTGTTTGCCATCACCTCTCAGGTGTTTTCCCCGTTATTGCCCTCTGTGAGGGTGCACAGGTAGGCAGAGTGGCAGTTCCAGTCTGATGAAAAATGAAGACAGCCTGGCAGGTTGCTTGTGACCTATTCAAAGCTAACAAATGCCAGAGTTGGTCCTGTGCCTAAGTTACTTGGCTTTATATTAGAGTATGGAATTTTCTCTGCTATTCTCCCTTTTCCATCAGTAGGTTTTTCCCCCTAAAGTGTAACATGGGACACTTACAGTTCACCATCTCAGGTTGAGGCTGAGCGCACACCATCCCGGGCAAAAGCAGACATTCCCTTCTTTCTCCACACGTTTCTTCCATTCCGAATGAATCAAAATATCCAGTATCCCAGAAACCTTCAGTGTATCCGAGAACACAGATGTTTAGAACTAGAGCAATCTTCCTGACATATACATCTGAGCTTGTCATTTCCTGTCAAAAGCTCACAGTAGTCTGTTCCACGCTGAAGTTCAATGAGCTGAGTGAGGCACTCAGGACTCTTCACACAGTCACTGTCACCTAACTTCTCATCCCTCCTTCTTCTTATTATTTCCCACCCTCACACCCACCCACTGTTATACGTCTCTGCACCAAGTCTTAGGCTTCTGGGTTTTCTCTTTTTCTGTTCTTCTGTCCTTAAAAGAAATACCATCTCTCTGTGTTCAGTTACAAGAATAGGACTTCTCACTTACATCAGCACAAGTAATTAGGCAGTTTTCAGGGGAAAATGTTTTTTTTCTTTTAATTTTCATCGTGTTTATTTTGGTTCAAAATAGAAATTTCCTGTCATCAGGAAATACATTTATTAAATTAAATTATTTGCAATATAATTTATTGTAACTTTGTTCTCTTCCCCCATAAGCAGTGGTGACTGCTTCATATATTTCCTTCTAATACTAATTTGCCTCTGTGCTTTTAATTGAATTCATGATCTATATAAAATACTGTAGTACTTTATTTAACCTTATATAATGTCAGAAGTTTCTTCCAGCATTCAATATTCTTGGAAAATGCATACTTTTTAAGAAATGCTAAAATTTTTATACATAAGCTATGTATTAAGTAAATCATCATTTCTCTATTGGTAAGCATATTGATTTTCCCAAAACTTTAACTGTTGTAAATCACATTCAATAAATATATTCTAAAATGTTTGATTGTATGTTAATATGCTTAATCTAAATAGAAGTGGGTTTTTAGATGTATGGCTATTGGCTGAAGTATCTTAAAATAGAATTATTATGTTAGGTTATTTAATAAATATTGATGTTGTCAATCAACATGCCATTTTTTGCTTATCTATATCAATTTATCTATCAAGGGGCCTTAAAAAATTGTGGGAGATCCCATTACCTTTTCCCTTGACTTTTCCATGGATCTTTGAAGCCCCTTTGTGTTGTCTGTGTGTGGATGGCTACAGAAGTAGTTGAATATTTATATATCCTTTTAGGAAGCACACACAGAAACTTAGTAATAGCCATCATTTTCAGAAGCTTACTTCTTACTTTATTCTATGTGTGTTCATATACATCTCTGTGAACATACATTCTGAAATTGTATTTAACCAGATCTTGGTGGCAAGCATCTATGACTTTCATAAAAACATAAACATAACTTATTAGCTACACCCTTGACCAATTCTCATGTCCTGAAATCCTTGCTGCAGCCAGGAGTCTCGAGTGAAACACAGATTCAAGTGGATAGTGAAATGACTAGATAATTCCTTGTTATGTCAAGTGCCACCATGGCATGCAAACCGAGGTTACTATCAAGTCTGAGACAGGAAGACAGGGATGGAACTCTGAATGGTTTGGACAGAAAGGAAGATGGACCGTAGTCCAAGGGAAAGCGAGCTTAGCCGGGTCATGGAGCTTCGTGGAGATGATAAGAAAGCACGAGATTCTGAGACCCACACTGGCAAATGGCCGGGGCCCTGTGGAGGCTGCACGTTTCTTGCACAAATACTGTGACCAAAGTAACAGGTGCAATGACTGAAATATGAAATGGAGAATAACATCCTGCTATCAGATTTGTTTAGACAAGTTTGTATAGTCCAGGACTAAAGGGCTCCCCACTCCTGGAAGTGCCTCGACCATAGTAATGGACACAGTGCAGCCAAGTAATACATATTTGAGTGAATAAACAAGACTTTCTTTTGCAACGTTTGACATGGAAAGCCCTAGTAAAAGCGATGCTAACTTCTCTGTAAGCTTAAAGTACATGAAAGATTTCAGGCATCTTTTCTTATTAATTTCCATGTGGCTTCTACAGCTTTGTATGTGTGTTCTTTACTTATGGTTTAGAGCAGTGGTGTCACTATTCCTGGAACTGTAACGACCAACGAAGAAGCCGCATAGTGAATCTGTGGGACAAGCGAACTGTCCCTGTGAGTTTCTGATACTGTAATACTTTGTGACAGTGGTTCTCATGTTGTGGTGACCCCCCAAACCATAAAATTATTTTCATTGCTACTTCATCACTGTAATTTGCTACTGCTATGAATCAGGTGACCCCTGTGAAAGGGTCATTCAACCCCCACCCCAAAGGGTCGCGACCCACAGGTTGAGAATGCTGCTTTATGAGCCTATAAAGGCTGGTCTTTCTCTCAGCAGTCTGTTTTAAAATTGTCCTCATGAGACCATCATACCTTGGAAAATGTAGTATTATCATTATACAGCTGCATGCTAGAAAAATCATTCTGTAACCTTCAACAATGAGTCACATCTTGGTGCCTCTGTTTATGCTGTTATTAATATTTAAAATTAAAGCATTAAACATATTTGCCTCATGAAGTGCAAGGTTAAGCTGGATTAATCATCAGGAAGCACCGAGAGCAGTGTCTGCTATCCAGGAAACCGCACATAAAGGCTTTCTGAGACACTTATAAGACAAACCCGCCTTGGCAATGAACTGGGCCCCTCGGACTTTGGCCAAAGGAAACGTGTTGTGATGGGACCTGAGTTTCCTGTCACATTTTGGATGTTAGAGAAACACAGAGTGCTTCTAGTTGCTAACTGGAAGATCAGTCGTTTGAAACTACCTGTCGCTCTGAGGAAGAAAGCTGGGGCTTTCTACTCCTATAAAAAGTTCGTTACAGTCTCAGAAACTTCCGGGGGCAGTCTTCCCTGTCTTATTTGGCCAGAATAAGTTGAAGCTGGTATCAACTCTATGGTAGTGAGTGAGTTGTGAGTGTTACGTAGGGTTATGTATTATCTGGAGTTAAGCACATGGTAAATTTTGAAGGTACAGCTCACAAGACTCCCCTTACTTTTGACATTTTCATGGGGCTCTCAGAACCCCCTTAATTTCTGTTCATTTTCTTCTAAAATTCATAGAACTCACTGTAAATTATTATATTTCACAGTTATGATTCATTGATTCGAAGGAAAAGATACTATTTAAACTCAAGCAAGGAACCAAATGTATTGGGCAGAGTCATGGAGGAGTTTCGGGTTGTCCTCCCCCTGAGTAGTCATTGATCACCACCAACGCTTGCTCCAGGCAACAACATGTGACAATATGCACAGCGTATTGCCAACAGGGAGCGCACCTGCGCTATCGATACCCTTAGCTTTTTGGGGGGCTATGGGACATACCTCCCACAAAGATACTTCTCCTCCAGCTCGTCCGAATATCGCTTCTTAAGATTTTAAATTTTCAGATGCAGGATATAGAACATTATTTTACCAATTGTCCTTGATGTTCCCTGAAGCTTATGGTCCTAATCATTTTCGGTTTCAGTGTTTCAGTCCAGATGCCTAAGTCGTTCCTCACACATGGCCCTATATACGCACCCTTTACAGAACTTCTTAGGCGTCCCAGCCCTATGCTAAATGTTATGCATGCTAGTCCTGTTCACCAAACACATCCTGCAAGTAATTTCCATTAGCCCTCATTTGTCAATGACATAGATAACAGTCTGAAAGTTTGCAGGGTTAGCTTAATTTCATACCGAGACTAATACACACTTTACTATATTTTCTGCCTAGGTGTGTACCTTTTTTTCTGTCTGCCACAGTGTCCCTTTAGTGAGCTACATTGATGGTAAACTGCCCCTTTCTCCTCTTCAGGGCTTTGTACTCGAACCTGTGACTGTCGAGGTTGGAAACCTTCACATGTGCCTATCGTTTGACCTGCACCACTTTCATACAGCCATTCATTAAGTCGTTGAAAACTGCCTTATTGAGTTTTGTTCTGGTGCTGGGCAGTGGCACTGGGGTGAATCCAGCAAGCAGAACATGCCTTTTCGGACCAAGCCATATCACCGTCAAAGCTGCAGTGATATTTATGAGCAGCCCACTTACCCTTTAGCTACTGTTGTGTAGAATGGAATTGCAATCTACATATGATTTGCTGTAAATACAGTGAGCACGGAGCAAGAGTGTTTCACTGCAACAATATTCTCAAGGGGTGCCATGTTGACAAATGATATGTTTTTCCCAAAGGGATCACCTTTCCATTGCTGAGCAACTCACGAAACCATTGGGTTGCCTTTGCTGTGTTGCATGTTGTTTCCATGTTGTGTGAAATGTCCTCTTTTCAAAAGAAAGATAAAAAAAAGAGGAATGTCCTCTTTTCAAACACTAGATAAACTGGAAGCAGCCGGACGCTCACGCGAGGGTAGACGCATGGACATGCTTTCAGGAGCGGGAGAGCGCCCAGTTCACACTTGCACTAGGAACATTTGGACAGTTGCTACTACTTCTTGGCACTTGAACAAAATCTATTTCTTCCTCTAGTATATGCTCTTTCCTTTTGTTCATTTAATTTCCCCCAGTGTGCATAGCTGGTTTCATTTTTGCCTAGGCTGTTTTACTTTCCACTGTAGCCTCGTCTCACCCTTTAATGAAGACAGTAAATCAGTAAGAGCGCAGAGGCCTATATTACCTTAACACGCTTCTAGGTTTTCTGAAGTTCTTCTTTTTTAGTATTCCTTTCAATCTTCTCTTTAAATTTAGGAAGTCTGGAAATAATCTTGGGAGAACTGTCAGGAAATCAGTGTACTGCTAACCCACCAGCCAATCCAAGGGAGACAGAGGCGGCATTCTGACTCTGTGAAGATTAGCACCTTGGAAACCCTATGTAGGGATGCTATGGATCAGAATGGACTGGATGGACGGTAGTGGGGTGGTGGATTTATGTGTGTACCACGTAAGGAAAAAAAACATAGGAACTTAAAAAAAAAGTATTTCCACTAAGAATAGAAAATGTTATTCTTTTCTATACTTAGAGGAGGTCTCTAAGTATCTCCTCTTATGGGGGTGGGAGAAAGAGTAAGGATTTCTAGGGCAAACAACTTCAAAAAAACATTTAGTATTTTCTAAATATAGTAAATGTGGAATGGGTTGGAAGTTTTCTTGGTCTATAAACAAAAAAAACAAGCTCACTGCCATCAAGTTGATTAAACCCATTCTGGTTGAATCAATGCCTACTCATATTGGCCCAAGAGGACAGAGTAGACCTTACTCTGTAAGGTTCCCACGGCCATGGATATTTACAGAGGCGACAGCTACACCTTTCTCCTTCCTGTGCAGCAGCTGGCGGATTTGAACCCTAGTTCTTTTAGACAGTAGCCCAACACTTAACCCAATGAACCGTGGGGCTCCTTTAGACTATAGTAATATCTATAATGTACTCTCTTTATAACATATGAGTATACGCCTTCAATATGTGCATATCCTAAATTACGTGGATATAAATAGTGTGATGCTTATTATCACAAGAAAAGACACAAAAGAGAAAATAAAAGCATGAGGTAAAAATAAAATAGATATTATATATGAAAGGGGCTCAAAAACACACGGAAAAGACATTGAAAGATAATAAACTTTTTCCATGAACTTTCTGAAGCCTTCCGCATATAGGCAGAGACATGTTCTGTATTGAAAATAAGTTCTAGTAGTCCGTGTTGCAGTCTGAAGGGTTGTCTACCCTGCACATTTTGGAGAGTATGTGCTTTAACATGATGGGACGGAAGAATACAGATATAATCTCCCTCGCACACAGAGAGAGAAATGTGAGTGCCATTGCTACCAGAGTTGAGTGAAGCAGATGAGAACTCAGCAGGCATCTGCTGCCGCTGTGAGCATACGTGTAAGCTTGATTGGTAGCCACAGTCTCTGAGCTCAATGCCAGACAATCATCCTGAAAATCCTGGGCAAGGTGGCGGGTAATGGAGCACAGGCACTGATTTCTGTGGTCATCGGGGTCAATGAGAGTGGTAAGAAAGTTGGACCTGTTGGGAAGAGCCACCTGTGGCTCCTATACCACATGCATGGCTCTCGCACAGGCACCTCAGAGCTTCCCGACTGGGAAACAGAAGTGGCTCCTGGCTGTGAAATACATCAGTTTTCTGCTGTTCTTTAATACTGGAGTAAATAAAGCACACTCTATTTAAAGCCTTGAACCTTAACCTCAGCAAATGGGGTGGTGGGTCAGCAAATCTCATTTGGAATCAATGTGCAGATGCCTCATTTTTTATTTCCTCTCACCGAGTGACCAGTTTAATACACAGAGCAGACTGGGAACAGCACACCAGTGGCCAGTTTCTGTATTCCTCTATTTAGAAAACCTCTTCTATTACACAGCTTTAGTCAAGGTGATTAAACTCCAGTAATCTATACCATAGGGCCCACTGGTTAGAAGCCACATGAAATGCTATTGCAAGTCTTATTAGGCTTTCATAAACATTTCTGCTTGTTATAATAATGCAAATAATAATAGTATCAGAAGTAGGCCTAATGGGATTGAAATCAGGTTACTAAACAAAAGAATAATGGGGACAGTCACGGAAGTGTGTTGCTTGGTCAAGTACAAAGCCATGGGGACTATTCTTACACTTGCCAGAAAAGAATTTTCTTTTCATGATATCAGTGTGAGGTTCTTAGGACGGATTGCAATCTGTTCATAACTTCCTGGCAACAGTTCCTGGATTAAGGCCAAAGGGATTGTCAAATAACATGCAGCAAAGGACGTGGGTTGTCTGAATATTTTAGCCATCCTTCTTTATCTTAGAAAGGATGTTGTCATTTTAGAAATCTCTTCAATTAATCTTTTCTATCAAAATGAGTTGGAATTATTAGCTAGAACTTAGTTCTTCTGAATGAAGTTCACTAATTTACCAAAACTGGTATGCAAAACAATCTTTGACTTAATCACAGTTTCCTTATGCCTCACAGGAAATCTGGGCTTTTCAAAGACATATTCATGGGACAGGACCCAAGGAGAAACTTATGAGCAATCTTTCAGAGATCGGGAGCCAATCCTTGAGTCATCGGCAATTAAAAATGAAAGGATTGTATCCGATTGGTAGAAACACATCCTCTGTTTCACATGTTGATTTTGAAAAAGATGAGAGGCTTGGCAAAGCACACCTGGGTGAGAGATCGCCCCTTGAATTGATCATTTATGCTAGCTCCATAATTCACCGAGGGCTTCGTGATAGAGCGTTCATTGTGTTCGTCCCTACTGGTTTATTTTGACAGATTGGCTGCAGCATCAGACAAAAGTAAGTGACTATCCCAGAAAACAGGAAAAAAATGAAACACTTGGTGGGCGTTCTGCCAAGTAGAAATGCTTACAAACATTGGCCTGTTGTAACGTACTTCAACTTCCGGGGGAAGTCATGTCAATTGCATTTCCAACGAGACGTGTAATTATGTGGTTGTGTTTCTCATGCCCACCCTTTCAGTGGCTACATTTTAGGGACAAAAATCCAGGGCACCTTTTGGGTTAGCAGAGCCATGCTGCTGCTCAGGCATTGGATGAGCGTGTAGGAGCAGATGCTCTGCGGAGCCCAGCTCTTCCCTGATGCTCATGGGTCACCAGGAGTCGGAGTTGACTTGGAGGCATCTGCCACTGGTGATAGTTATGGGGGTGGGGGTGGGGCTTAAGAAATATTGAAATCCATTTTATAACATAGGAATAAAGAGTCAGCCTGAATGTAGAAGTGCTCCCTAAAATTCAGATTATTTGTAAAATTATAATCTTGATATCCCACTCTAGGTGCTGTGAATCGCTAACCATGGTCCTGTTTTAAAACTGTATATGCTCCATTGTGGAACTGAGGGAAACTTCGTGTACTGGTAAGAATATTTCCCTTCAACCGTTGCTTTGTGCATTTTCTAGTGCACTTACTTATTTCACGGTGGTGTAGAGCGGGAAGAAGGAGTGGCGCAAACGAAGGAGCTGCCGCAGAAGCGATGTGTGTGCGGCAACCTGGAAGTGGAATGTGGACTTGAGCGGCACTCTTGAAGGGATTCCTCCCTCTCTGCGAAGAGCAGAACCTTAGTTAGCTGACCTGTTTATCCGGAAGACATTTCTCTACGTGTAATTTTAATCGAAAATTAATTCCCTCATGTGGAACCGAGAAGGTGTACTTCCTAGGTTTAGCGGATCAGTTGGAAAGCCCTCTGCATGTTCACAGAGGTTTCCACCATTCCATCTGGTCCTTGGGTTTGGATCAGGGGAAATCTGACCTGAGTCCTCAAGTGGAAGTGATTTTGTTAACGTTCTTGTGTGTTTCCAGCTTGAACTAATTTCAGTGAGTTGGAATTGCGTGTAAAAGTTCTTTGAAGGGCTGGGTATGCAATATCGTGGTCATGGGCTAATTATTTAGGCCCGGTTAGTCTCCACTGGCTGATTCCCAACAAAGGCAGGATGGTGGCAATTGCCCACCGGCGCGGATTAAATGAGATTCCATCTGATATTGCATTTGAATGCTGATTTGTCTGTAGTATTGTTCAATAATGCTATTAGTATCATTATTTGTTTTTTAAGACAGAATGATTTCAAGGGAAGATAGTCTTTTGCAAAAGTTTTTCTTTCTGAAGATGACGTTTTGTCATCAAGAAAATGTGAACTCCTGCAAAATCAACATATTGTTGGGGGCAGGATGTTTCTGTGTGTTGGGGTTTTAATAAAAGTAATGAAGACAATGAGGGAAGACATAGAGCACTTTGATTTTATGACTCATTATTAGGAAACCTAACATTTGGTAACCCTGAAGACCCTTTAAACAGCTGGGGTGAGGGAATTCCAAGAATGCAACTGTGAGCCAGCTGCTTGTATGTGACTTTGATAACAATTGTCCTTTCCTTGTTTTCACACCCACCCCCCCCCCTGGGAACTTGCTCCAACAGGCTCCTCTACATAAGTTTTCCAACTCACATTAATCTGAAGCTCTGTTAGACGATTAAAAAGCACTTGAGATATGCCCCGATGTCTTTAGGAAATAGTCTTCCTAAAATCCAATTAATCAGATTACTCGATGGCTGTTTGTGATTGGTACATTTATTCCATTAAAACACTGATGGTTTCACTTTAAACGGATTACTAGTTCATAAGGAACTTTGGTAAATCTGTGGAAATAACGGATCAAATACAAAGCTCAATATTAAATCCGTAAAAGATATTATGCTGCCCCAAAGAACCTTAATTGCAGTTGTGTCATGATGATCTATTAATAATTGTGTCATTTGACATCATGAAAATGGATGGTAACCACTGAAAAGCATTGCTCACTCAGCACAATGCATTATTTCCTTGCTTTTATTGAATTATGTTTATGTATTATGTTTTTCTTGATGATTGATCAAATCATTATTTCTTACTACAAAGAAAGCACTCGTCCCATCAACGTTTCATTGTGATGGTTCAGGAATTCAGTTACGCAGCTTCCGGGAAATGTGGATGGCATTGCTGTCCTACCACAAACGCATGCGCACACATACACACCTTCATTTTATTTTGAAAATCTTTCATTAGGGGCTTCCCCACCAGCCTGCATATATAGCCTCTACAGAAATATAAAAATGGTATGAAGCTAACCACAAATCCCTGGTTAAATTATA
Source organism: Tenrec ecaudatus (assembly GCF_050624435.1). Lineage (NCBI taxonomy): Eukaryota > Metazoa > Chordata > Mammalia > Afrosoricida > Tenrecidae > Tenrec > Tenrec ecaudatus. Next base: position 124,128,017 of record NC_134534.1, on the reverse strand, counting down.
CTGTATAAATATTTTGATGCTATATTTTCAACATTTAAGTGTAGCTGGAATTGTTTAGGGCAAAGCGTACAATTTAGGGATTAGGAATTTTATGACATTGAATTGTATACATCAAATTAAAGTAAGGTTTACTTGTAGGTTTCAGTCGTTGTTTTATCTCAGAAAAAAGCTCCACGATTATTTTATCCATGCATCTTATCAGAGAGCTGCATTGTTGAAAGAGAGTGGTGGCCGTTTCAGGAGCAGAAGGTCACAGTGAAATATCTGCTGTATTAAATACAGTGGGTCATCTTGGTTCACCAGCTGAGACTGGTTGATGGTGTTTATCTCTACACACTACGCTTATGGATTTATTGATTTGGTGGGCTATGCTAGATGTCTTGACAATAGGTAAGAGAGAACATTGTTTTTAGTTAAGTCCTAGCAAAATGTTTTCATGTGAGAGAAGATTATAGCTGCCTTCTCCTATGAGTTTCTGACTGTTTCACAAGGCATTGTTTACAGCGATGCTGATGTTCCAATCTAGGTCAGAGACTATTTTGAATGCTATGTGAAACCAGGGCTTGGCTCCCCTACTGTGGGGACAAGAGGGAGCAGCCTCACCTTTTTGAAGTGTACAATGTGCTGCATGCATGCCCTGCACAATCCCCACATCCTTGGCTGACCCTGCCTTGATCTGAGCTGGGTTTACATGCCTTACTCTCAGTTGCAATTCATTATTTACACATTGGGCTGATGAACTCATCTTTGAGGGCAGTGTCCAGGTCAAGCTTGTATTTATATAATTATTACTGAGCCCAGAACTAGAGCCACGATGTTGTGTTTGTTAGTTGCCATTGAGTTTATTCGGACTCAGTGTGGCTTTATGTACATCAGACACTACAAATGTGGGTTTTGGGGGAAGGAGAAAGACATAAGTGGAACAGAGGGAGAAAATAGTCTCCCCAAGTCCAGAACTCCTGTGCAGACATGCTCTTAGACTGCTCTTTTTTTCCCCAACAATCTTCCTGACCGTATTGCCAGGAGTTTGTAGTCACATTTAAAAGTGGTTACTGATGAGCCATCAGCTCTCAGGTTTTCCCACTTGGCCATCAGTGAGCTGTCTTGGGCATTGATGCCGGGCTGTGCTAATTCACTTTAGGACAGTTAGGAAATGAAAATAGGAGCTACTGTCAAATGAGAATTATGCAAAATGAAAATCTCTCCTCTAGAAAATGCAAAGTGCAAGTCAACTGAAATGGATATTTTCAGGGAGACGTCCCTCTCTGTTGAAATATTAAATGTAATTTTTTGGGCATCACTTGTGACGGGGTGATAAAAAATTCCACCGGATGGCAGAAAATTATATATAAATAATTAATGCTTCATATTTTTCCAATAATGATGCCATGTAATAGTCTTCCCTTTTCTCCCCATGAGATGGGTGCATCAGCCCTGGTTCCCAAAGTACATGCCCACATCCCAGAATTATTCATTGCAATCCAGATTTGATGTCTATACCTTTTACATATTGATGAGCTGCTATGTCCCTTTATTGTTGTTTACCCAGCTCTAGGGACATCAGAAGCCTTGCATTTCTTCTTAGCCAAGCACTGCCTTCCCTTCATCATTCTCTGGCTGCTCTTTGGATTGGCTCCAGTTTGCATACATAATTTTGAGATGGAGATGCCAGAAATGCATTTGTTTCCTCTGCAGTCTTTTTGAGGCTACTTTTACCAGCGCGCACACACACAAATAAATGTGAACTCCAAGGAGTGGAAATTCAGTGAGAATTCTGGAGAGAAGCTGCGATATGCAAATATGTTGTTCAAAATGCTACAAGTAGATTTTAAGTCTCTAGGGGAGTATTAGAATGGACAGGACAGCATAGCACAACAACAGGGAAATATGTGTGCATATCAACATCACAGGGGTCCAGTATCATCATTATCTGTAAATTAAAAATAAGCCTACGTCTATTAAGATTTTGCACTTTTGCTGTTACTGTCATTTTACTATTATTCCTGCTTTAATGGTTCTCTCTCTCTCTCTTTTCCTCAGTAAACCTGGCTATTTCCCCCCTTCTTTCTCTTTATTTATTTATATTTCCTTGAAAATTCAAAAGGCTGGATAGCTTTTATTAAAAGGAAAGCAGTTGCTTTTGAATAGCAGAGAAAAGACTTAAGAAAAAGGACCTCTACAATGTTAAGATAAAGAGCCACTGAGAGCCAGCACATCTGAGTGATCTTTATAATAAGTTCATTTGATTATTTCTGCTTCCATTGATATTTTACATGATTGCTCCAGTGGCAGCATGACATACAGCACATATAATATGTCCCTGAATATGTGTAGCAGTCACCGCCAAACAAATAGCATAGAATAAAATGCAATGAAAGCAGAAGATTGTATTTCTTCAACAAAATGCCATTTTACCCTAAGGCAATCACCCGGGGTGGGGGTGGGGAGGGGTTATACCGTGCATAATATTGACACAGATCCTAGGCTCCCTCAGGCCTCTCCAAGGAAAGGTTTTATTGAATTACACATATTTGCAGCTATCTCCAGTCTTTGAAAGGAAGTAAAGCTGGGAAATACACCCCTTCTATCACCCACTGAACTGGTGTGAGGACACCATGAGCAGCCAGAGTGCAGTGATGAAGCAAGGAATTAAGAAGTCAATCAAAGCCTCTGATCAAAGGCTGATTACGCCTGGTCTGAGTGATTCTGCAATGGAAGGGAGCCTTCCACAATGAACACATCGCCCCTGAGCTCCCTAACCTCCAGGAACAAAGTAGACTTGGGGTGGGGAGAGAAGAAATACATCAAAGCTCACTAAGAACCCTGCGCACAATATAGTTCCCTTTTCTTGAGAACAGTGTTCCACTGTTAGGGACATGAAAAAGAATTGGGGAGTTTTTTCTTGATTTCGTCGTTGCTGTTGCTCTTGGTATATTTCAGTGTTCGTTCGGAAGCAGCTGCACGCTGGCCTGTTAGCTGAAGCTACTCGGGTGTAAGTCTTTGGGAAGTGCCTCTGTTTGAGCTTGCTTCCTTTGATTTACAGCCCTTTAATTTTTATATTAAGATTCTATACTCAATGGTAAAACAGCGGTTAGATAATTGTTATATTTGCAGAATTATGGTCTGGAATTTCATTTGAATCAGACTGAAGTTCGCCTTCACACACTATTTGTTAGCCCCTGACTAAACCAGCTTTATAAACCCTTTGGTCACTTCAGATGCTTCAATCCATGTTGCAGTTTAACCAGTCCTTAACTGACGTTCCTACACATCATGTTCTTCTGACCTTTAAGTTTTCGAGTATTTTAAACCCATACCTCAGGTGAAATAGAAAATGGATATTTTTTTTGGTAAAGCATCTTCCCAGCTATTTAATCACAGACACTTTAATTTGTAGTGTTCGTAACTGTTTTAAAAATCTGTTTTTACATGATTGTTCAGAGTTCCTAAGTTGAAGAGAAACAAATGAACGAGACCAGAGTTCCTGCCTTCATGACATGTACAATCTTTTAGGGCGCACATATATAATTAATGTACACATAAGAATAAAATTTCAACTTTGCCCAGTGCTTGGAGGGAGCATTAACTGTGGATTTGACCCCGAGAGGTCAAGGAAGTCTTCTTTGATGAAGTGATACATGTTCAGAGGTAAGAAGTGCATCAGGGAACCCATGACAAGGATCTACATGTGACCTTCTCCCTGGGGGGCAGACAACAGGAAAGGGGGAGAAGGGAGACGTCAGACAGGGCAAGATATGACAAAATAATAATTTATAAATTAACAAGGGCTCATGAGGGAGGGGAGAGTGGGGAGGGAAGGGGAAAATGAGGACCTGATGCCAGGGGCTTAAGTGGAGAGCAAATGCTTTGAGAATGATGAGGACAATGAATATACAAATGTGCTTTACACAATTGATGTATGTATGGATTGTAATAAGAGTTGTATGAGCCCCTAATAAAATGAATTTTAAAAAAAGAAATGCATCAGACTAGCAGCGAGTCCTACAAAGCTCTCGCTCTCCATTCAGTTTGGGGAACTTCATCACTGGGCTTACATTTCTCCTGGGCTATAAATACACACTCTGTGAGAGTTTCTGTTGGCTTGTTTGTAAAGGAGAAGTTGAAAATGCATCTAGTTATAGGGAAGAGGTCACAATTCCTCTCAGTAATAGATAATTTAACAATGAGGGAAATGAATTTTAGTGTCAGAAAAAGCACAGTTGTAGGCCTAATTGGAAAGTTTCAAATTTAAGGACTTGGGACAAATTAGCTAACTTCTCTGATTCTATATTTTCTGATATACAATACACATCATATTCCTTATTTCACACAATTATATATAAATATTAGCCAGCAGCAGCACCACCACCACAATCACACCATCATCACTACAATGGTTGACTTGGGTTCTAGCACCACTTTGCCATGTAAATTTAAGTGAATTATTCTCTCTTTGAATTTCAGCTCCAGTCTTCTGTAAAATGAAGGAGTGATGAATTAAATGATTTCCAAGATTCTTCCCTACACTAACTTACTATTGTTTTCCAAGAAAATCTGAAACAATCCCCAAATCATGGGAAGTGTATCTGTACATTGATAGGTCAGGAAAGTGTGGGTTTTGGAGAAATAGATGTTAAACAAAGAAGCACAGTCCCACCTCTAAGCAACTTTACTTACATATCTTTAATCCCCATTTTGGAAGTTTCTATTGTCTTAAATTTTACAGCACATAATTCTTCTAGTAAAAACTTTCTAAAGTGTTCCAGTGGGACATTTAATTTCCCACTGGGGTTAGTTTCTCGTCATTCTCTTTGCAGTTGTCACATTTTACCCTTCTGTTTAAAATGAATTTAGTTTCCCAACTAAAAAGATCCAGCTGACTTGGAAATTGAAATCCAAGGATTGCTAAATCAAATGATAAGTAACTCGCCTTCAGGCCAAAGTTTTCAACCATCACAACATTGATAATGATTGCTAGGAGCAGTCTGTGCATTTTTTGTTTTAAAATAGAGAAAGGTATGTGTAAGATACTTGTGGTCATAATGAAATTCCATGGTATTTTTAAACCTAGGAAAAGAAAAATGCTGCATTTAATCTCTTTCACGTGTTTATTTTAGTTTGTAAATATTTATTTTCAAAGTAGCATCTTTTCTTGATTCTGTTCATGCTTCACTTAAATTACTATATTTTAGATTTTAAAGGTTTACATTTGACTATATTTATCTTAAACATTTCATCTTTGTTTGTAGTACCATAGATAAAAAAAAATCCAGATTTCTTTTTTCTATTTGGAAACCTTACCCTCCCGAATTGTGCTAGATAAATAAGTGCTTTCTTAGTTGTCTGTATGTATACCAGTTCTGAATACAAATGAGGTTGGGGGAGAGGAGTGCTGCAAAAATTTAGTGGGAAGGTTGCCTCGGTCTTTCAATTCTGTCATTTTAATTCTCTCATATTAAGTAGGTAGTCATGGTGCTCTTGGTCCAAACTGAGATGTCAACTTTCTTCAGATTAGTCATTGAGTCAACACCCCACTCATGGGGATCTCGCGCACAGTGGAATGATGGCTGCTCTTAGGTCTTCTCTGCCATCAGTTGTGGCTTGGACCATTGTGACCCATAAAATTTGTGCTGACTGAATTTTCAGAAATTGATCTCTACTCCTGTCCTCCTGTCTTCCTAGTCTGTTTAGACTTGAAACTCCACTGAAACCTGTTCAGAATCATAGCAACATGCAAGCAACCACTGACTGACCAGTGGTGGCTGTGCAGATGTTGCATTGGCTAGGACTCACAGCCAGATCCCCCACATTGTCTAGAAAGCCAGCATCCTGTTACTTCATCGACAGCACAATCAGAGCCACTCATTGATGAATAAGAAGTGGATCTCAAGGGACCCAACTTTTAGATCAGGCCATAATTCATAGTTCTAGAATTCACATATATTCCAAAGTAATACAGAACCCAATCAAAGAATGTAACTCTTTGATGTGAGTTGAGTTGGCTAAATTAGTCAATCGTTTTCCGATTGATCTCAATTACTATAGCTTTAGGTGGTTTTAGAGGTATTTTATAGTGACCTCCTCTTGCAAATTTTTCATATATTTCCATTTTGTTAGCCTGTGTGTGAGATGGTTTTCACTTGTAAATGTCTAATGACCATGCCTTCACATTGGGTGGAAGACTAATTGGCATGCATTAATTAAGATAATGAAATAGTAGTAGTTACTTAATGTAGTTATGTAATGACCAACCTAAAGAAGGCCTGCTTATATTATAGTTATGAATATGTTTGTAAATACAGTTGAAGTGGGCTTCAATTTTGAATTTAATAATTGTTAATATGTGTTTTTACAAGTTACTTTGTTCCCTTGGGCCTTACATTTTCTTTTGTAAATAAAAATGATATAATTTGTGGATTTTCAAAAGTAAACACAGTTATGTAATGACAGTATTCTTTATACATAATATGGATTCAATATCATTATTAACATTAGTTTCAATGTCCTGACCACAGAACTGTGCCTGTATCTCCTTATAAGCAAATAAGCAAATCAGACCCCAGTGTTTTCTATAAAAGGACAGTTAACATGTGTTTTTTTGCATAACGTTTTTTGGTAAGGATTTATCTAGTTTGAACTGCCGAAAAAGCAGAAGCAGCAAGGTTAGCAAGATGACACTGATGGAATTTCAGTTCCTAGTCCCTGTGACACCTGGGACTCCTCTGCCTCCTCTACAGATTTTCTTTGGAACAAATTCATTCTTTACTTAAGTTCATTTTAATTGGGTTTCTATGACCCACTACTATAACTGAGCATTTGAAATAATAAAGATCACATGTCTTCATCCCCCAGTGAACATTTCGTACTTCCAACAATCTCACATTGCTTATTTGTTTACATATCTAACTTCTTTTTTCCTTTTATTTAAATAAAAGTTGCATTTCGATAAGGATTTGCAATGCCATGTCCTCAACTATTGGAAAATGCTTATAATATGGTAGGTATTTATTGTTTGCTGCATGAATGGATGAGGGGAGAAAGGAATAAATATGTATTTTTTATTATTTGACGTTTTATTAAGGGCACCCTAATCAAAATCCCTGGTGGCAGTGGCTAAGAATTGGGCTGCTAACTGACAGGTCAGCAGTTCAAAATCACTAGCTGCTCCATGGGAGAAAGATGGGGCTTTCTACTCCCATAGAGTTACAGTCTTAGAAACTCACAGGGGTCGTTCTATCTTATGGAGAGCTCACACCCCCAGGAGGCAGCATCAAGTTATGACCTCATTCATAGTTGGGGTTCTGCCCCTGCTCTCACACGGGTGTAAGTTAGCATACTTACCACGTAGCCCTCAAGTATCAACCCCTTCAGGATTTGCTTCTGCTGAGAAGAGCACCCCCTGATTCTGCCCACAATCCCCTCCAATGAACTCCAGTCAAATGGGCTGGCGATGGGACGACATAGGTGGCCAGCACTTTCTCCCAATCCAAGACAACTCTGAGGAGTTATTCCTGCTTCGGAAGTTCCTATAGGTGATGCTGAAGCCACACCTCACTGCATCACAGCCCAATTTCTCCCTGTCCAACTCTACTTCCTTTCGTGCAAAAGCATTGCTCCCAACCATCCTCTGAGTCAGTTTCTCAGGGGAACAAGTGTGCTATGGTAACTTCTGAAGACTGCCTTCTGCATCTACCTCTGAGGAGGCAAAGTGATCCAAGACCAGCCATGTATGGGAAGGGTACAGCTCAGAAGACTGGGCTATAAAGTGGTTATGTGATTTCTAGAAACTAACAAGCATGCTCAGTTTGGCAGGACAGTGAGCCTGATATGTTGGCAAGCTTTGTGCTTAGTTGTTCTGTTCTTGCAGGCCCAGCAGCAAGATTGCCAACCCCACATTTAGCTACAATAACTCTGCAGTGTGGACCCCATTTTATGCCATGAAAGTGTTTTAAATTCTGTATTGGAAACATTAATTTTTCATTCAGAATGCCCATTCTTTCTTAACCTCCTAACAAGCTTCCTACTGTAATTATAATCTCAAAAAACAATTGTTTTCTGGGAAAAGTGTGTTTTGAACTATTAGTCCTTATTCAGTCACTCAATTTTGAAAATTTTAAAAAGGTTATTTTCTGATGTATTGAGAAGACTAGGGTTCCAGCTGCTAAGGTTGAAAGACAAAATGAGAAATTTCCTAGACTTTCATGTGAGTGTAAATGACTGACATTTCAAGTGATTTTTATTTATACTATCATGCGTTACAATTAGTAATTAGTCAAGTAGCTCTTAGAATTCAGTACTTCTGGTCAGAGAGACACAAATACCTATCCATGCTATGTGCAATTTGAAAATTGATGATGTTGTTTGTATGTGTGTGCATGTGCACACACTGAATTAGACTAAACACTTGGGTTTTTATTTATCTTGGGAAATTATCAGTGCTTTGTGAAAGCAATTGGCTATCTGAAACCTGGAATATGCAGAGACAAATGGTGCCTTCAAATTGGTTCTGACTCATGGTAACCTTATATTCAACAGAATAGAAGGACAATCCCACATCATCTTCACAATCATCATTAGCGTTCACGCCATTGCTGCGGTAGCTGTGTCAAGCCAGCTTCTTGAGGCTCTTTCTCCTTTCCCTCCTGCTCAGCCCCTCCAACTTACCGAGCAGGGTCCCCCCTCTAGGGACTGGAGTAGGGCATGATAACATATTCACTGTATATGAGAGGAAATCCTCTCATTCTAGCTTTGAAGGAACACCATGGCTGCATTTCTTTTAAGGCAGATTTGTGGGACCATATACAAGGGGGGGGTTCTCAAATATATTGAGCAATTTAATCATTATTCATTTCCATTTTCCATGAATTTTGCTACTTGATATTATCCATTTCATATATATGTATTCTACGTGATGCGATATATGTGTTTAATATATGCTGTACACATATAGATATATTTCATGACAATCTAAAGAGTATTTGTTAATATTCTCTTCTTATGATGATAATTTCTGGTTCTTTGTAAAATCTAAGAATTCTAATTAAGTAGATGAAGGCTAGAGAGCTGTTCTGTTCATGATTGGTGCGGGGCTCTTTTTAAGGCGTACTCGTAGTCATACACAAAGAGGGTTGAGAACCATTGCTTGTAAGGTTTAAGAGGAAGGGGTCTATGGTGTCTGTATCTTACTTTGTTTTCGGTTTCACACTCCAACTTTCCAAAATGACTGGGATTCACACTCCACATCCAAAAGAACTGTGAACTATTTAAAATTATACTGAAGCACCTACTGTGTGAGACAGGGTTATCTAAAGAAACAGCACCAGTACATTCATAATTATATATTTATTTTATATAGATAGATAACATAAGAAGTAAACAGTTAATTAATCTATAAAGCAGTACAAATGGCTCAGTGCAACTCACTTCTGTGAGACAGCTGTGAGACACTGGCAGTCCTTCAAGTCTTGAGGGCCACTGGGTAGTCCTCTGTAGAACAATTCAGGCTGTCCGGCCACAGGCAGTAAACAGCAAGGCAGGTCACCAACAGTCAGCCAGATGACAGAGTCTGACAATCCCCAGCTCAAGAGATGTAAATTCCAATGGTGTGGTGAAGCACATCTTGAAGGAACCTCAAATTACAGCGACACCGTCCATGGGTGAGGTATCCCACAGGTAGTGTAACTTGCAAATTGAGGCACAGAACAACCAAGGCAGCTGCACACTGGTCTGATTACCAAAGAGTAAAACACAAGAAACATGAGGCTCACTAAGCCATTTATCTCTCCGGCCTTCAATTAATCCCACATGTGTTCATTGGCCATGTTGGTACAATAAACCTTAACTATCTCAATCCACCCATTTCCAACGTGGCACCTGTACACAATTCTTTAGCCATATACAATTTCCAGACATTAACATATATTATACATATCAATGAAAACACACTGAGTCCAATTGTATCTGATATATCACTCATGAACAAAGGAAAGATATTTAATAAACACATATAAAATACACTGACAATCACAAACCTAGGTTTTACAATTGATCATGTGGTCATAACCGATATGTAGAACTACCTTCTTCTACTACTTATTCTGTATTACCTTTGCCCTCAAGCAAGTACCTCAGCTGGCTGTGGTTTATTGCCTGGTGGGGTGACTCAGACCTTCAGTCCTGAGGAGTCTGAGTTATTAGACGTTCCATCAGGATTGGGTTGCTGTAATTTACCATTTACTTTAATCACAGGGCATGGTAGCACTAGGAGTCGGCCTATGGGATCTCCTGGATTCCAGACATATTCTTCTTTACCTCCATTATGTAACACCAGTCCAATTTCTCCTTGGTAATCAGGATCAATCACACCACTCAGTACAGTGACACCCTTCCTGACCTATCGAGCCAAAGGCACAAGAAACCCAAAGTGGCCAGGGGGCATTCTCAGCTGCCAGTTCAGTGGAATCCATGCTGTGTTTCCAGGTGGGAGAGTTCCTTCCTTTGGGACCAGGACCTCCAGGCCTGAGGAACACAGGGTTGCTGGAAAAGGAAGCAACAATCCTGCAAGGGGATCACTAGGAGTAATAGTGAGTGATGCCACTCCAGCTTCCACCCCTTGGTTCCTGGACCCCTGAATCCTGGCTGTTGGAGACACAGCACCATATATTGGCCGCTGGTTTAGAGCATATACAGCTTCCTGGAGAACATTGCCCCAGCCCCGCGAGTTGTTGCCACCTAGTTGGCTCCGTAATTATGACCTTAGGAGCCCATTCCTTTGTTCTATCAAGCCAGCTGCTTCAGGATGATGAAGAACATATACAACCAGTAGATTCCATGGGATTGGGCCGATGGCCGCACTGCATTTGCTGTGAAGTGAGTATCTTGTTCTGAAACAGTGCTATGTGGGATGCCATGCTGGTGGATGAGGCATTCTGTAAGTCCACTAATGGTAGTTTTGAAGCCCCTGTGGGCAAATGTCAGCGTTTGCTTAGGGCAGTGCCCACTGTTAATCTTGGTGCACATAAAATAGCAATTATAGGAGTTTTCAAAGATGCTGGGGCCCACTTCACAAACTTGTTCCTTATGGTTGTGGTAAAGGGTATGTCCTCAGGACACCCCCTTTTGGGGTTTATAAGAATATCCTGATAGATCCATTCCAACATATCAATTTCCCTAAGCTTTGGGATGCCTTCTCCTGCAGTGTACCAAGTAGGTCAGGTACCTCAAGTTGCTCTAATCTGGGCCATCTGGCAGTCCATGCTGCAGCGAACCAACCAAATAAAGGATTAGATCCTCCCTTAGCCTCTCTCATAGAGCCATTAAAAGAAAAATCTGTGCTTAGGGGTCCCTCATACAGAAACTCAGACTGGTCTAATATTACATTTCATGCACCAGTATCCCACACCCTTAGTAACCATTCCTAGATTAATTCTCCAGGCTTCTGCATGCATGTATTCGAAAACTTGAACATATATTTGTGAGTATAGTGCACTTCTTCTCGGGTAACCATCTCAACCTCACTTTTCAGGGCTTTCTGAGAATTAATTTTAGTTATAGGTCTAGAGGAAATAATGGGTGGTGAGGGTGTTTCCTGGATGTTCTCAGCAACATCTTGTAAGGCATCTCCTCAGGCAATTCTAAAGTTGCAGCCCCACCTGGCATTTCAGCTTGAACAGTTTGGCTAATCTGCTCAGGTGTGGATTGTTTTATTGATAGTGAATTAACACCTTCGGCTTGGAGGGGTGGATCTATCAACTTGGTTGGGTCAATTGTTTCTAGGGGCTCAATATCCTCCTCTTCGGGATCATCAGCCCATATCTTCCCATCCCATTATCAGGGTCTCAACTTTTCCCCAATCAATGGCCTCACTTTGGTATCAGACACTACGCTAGATCTGCAATCAGCTGATGTTGTAATTCAGTCACTTGCATAATGAGACTCTGGACCTGGTTCTCAGCAGCACAGGCAGAAGCTTTTAAGTCTGTTAGTCAGCACTTGAGGTGCGCTTCTGAGGTTCTGAGACCATCCCTCTCCTTAATCACACTTTCCATTGTAAGGAGGACCAGCCAACCAGCTTCTCTATACTTGCCATCCTGACAAAACTGCTGGAAAATATCAAACATATGATCACCCAGAGCCTGTCCTTTAACCAGCACTGCATGTATTGGTGGTGATTATTAGCTTTTCTATTTCACACCATGGATCAGTAAGAGTGGAAGGCTTATCCATGCCTTTAGGGGTAGAAATAACATTAACAGTGCTGTTAAGACATATCAGGTCAGAAAGCCAATTTAAGAAGCCCATATTTATTATTTTGTTTCTCTAGAACCACTGCTGGTACCAATTATGTTAGGCAGGGTTCGCTAGAGAAACAAAAGTAGGACACTAATAATTATATATATATATATATATATATATATATATATATATATATATATATATCAAGAAGCAAACAGTTAATTAATCTATAAAGCAGTACAAATGGCTCAGTGCAACTCACTTCTGTGAGACAGCTGTGAGACACTGGAAGTCCTTCAAGTCTTGAGGGCCAGTGGGTAGTCCTCTGTAGAGCAATTCAGTCTGTCTGGCCACAGGCAGCAAACAGCAAGGCAGGTCACCAACAGTCAGCCAGATGACAGAGTCTGACAATCCCCAGCTCAAGAGATGTAAATTCCAATGGTGTGGTGAAGCACGTCTTGAAGGAACCTCAAATTACAGCAACACCATCCATGGGTGAGCTGTCCCACAGGTAGTGTAACTTGCAAATTGAGGCACAGAACAAGCAAGACAGCCGCACACTGGTCCAATCATCAAAGAGCAAGAGACAAGGAACATGAGGGTCGCCACCCATTTATCTCTCTGGCCTTCAATTAATCCCACATGTGTTCATTGGCCATGTTGGCACAATAAGCCTTAACTATCTCACCTACTGTTGTTTAGAACTTCTATTTATAATGAAAATATGTATTAAGCCAGTTGATTATGTACCTCATGATGGGAAGAAGGGGTAAAAAAACAACACAAACAGGCATGCCCTTATGAATGTAATTTTAAAAATTACAGTAGAACTGTGATTGTGTGAGAGCTATATCCTAAACTTAAGTACCTAATGATAGCATGTCCTCTTTATGCATAGCAGTGTAAAGCATATTCGTCTTTTGAGTGCTGCTTTGAGTGCTGTACAGATGTTGCTTTACATGAGTGAACTTGAATGGAACTTGAACTGGGGCTGTACAGTGCCCCTTACTATGTACCCAGAGAATAAGGTCTTGGAGCAGTGGGAATCCACAGGAATGTGTTTCCCCAGCAGAGCACATTAGGCAGTACATTTGGCTTTTGTCCGCATGTTGTCACAGTGGTAGGAAGGTGTTATTGGCATCTAATGAGCAGATATCAAGAATGCTACTAGATGTCCTACAATGCATAGGACATGCCCTCACAGAACAAAGGTGGTTCTGCTAAACTCTCAATCATTTCAAGGTTGAGAAACTCCATCTTAAAGAGTTATGGTGCCTATCTTACTATGCCAAATACCCATATGAGCAGAAATGATGTCTTCTGGAGTTTATGTTATTATTATTTTTTCATAGTGTCTGGTATATACCAAACCAACTCATTGCCATCCTGTTGATCCAAACCCATAGTGATCCCCTGTAGGTTTTGCAGACTAACTATTTATGGGGGTAGAGCGCCTGTTCTTGCTTCTGCTGAGTGGTTGATGGTTTTGAACTGTGGACCATGCAGATTATAGCCCAACTCATAAGATCATACCCACTACACTACTAGGGCTTGCTCTGATATATAGACAGTACTAAATAAATGTTTTTTAAATGGTAAATGATTCAATTTACACAATCCTGTATTGCTGGCCCTGGGAATCTGGGCAACGGGTAGTTTTGTGTTTGTTTTTACACAGAGGTTTTAATTAAAGGTGGGCAGAGGGGCTAGTATATGTGTTTTAACATGTTTGCTTCATGAGTTTTCATGGTGATGAATTATCAAATGAGTTATTTCTTTAAATATTGTCTATATGGGTAGCTTTAGTGAGTTGAAGACTTAATACTACCCCTTATATAGGGATATTTTAAAGGCAAAACAAACCCACTGCCAATGGCTTTGCAATTCAGTATGCCTTGCAATATGCCATGGGTGTCAGTGGCAGAGTAGAAAAAATCTTAGGTAGTCTAATGGGGTTATTAATGGATTTACATGTGGAAAACATTTTATTCTCTTTAATTCTGTTAAAACATTTCAGATTAAGTCAGAGCTAATTTTGTGCTAGCATATTCTTGTAAGTTTTTCATATTTGCAACTTGTTTTTCATAAAAAGAGAACAGAACTCAGGATCAGAGGTCCAGCTGGCCAAAGCATCTGTTTAGAATTTATTTTAGTTTTATCAAAAGAAATGCCAATTTCCCCATTTGTGTGAGAGAACTTATTATCTTAAGATTTTTAAAAATTTAAATTGAAAGGGAGCCAATTACAAATGAGTGTTGAATGTAAAACTCATGATCTGCTATGCAAACCTTCACCCACTTCACACAATTAAAAAGTTGAACAAAAATAAATAAGTACAAATAAAAAGAAATAACACAAATTCAGGTAATGCCTGAGCATAAGAATCATCATGAATGTGTCACGTGAGTGATTAAATATATTGAATATGTTTGTTTGATTAATTTATTCTTTCTTGCTGGAGCTGGGATGTGGAAATAACTGCCTGCATGTGTTTACCCACGTGTGGGTTTGCTGGGAGATGAAACTCATTTCTGGGGTACGAGATCACTGCCATCAATCAGGAAGTAAATCCTTAACGGACAGGTGGTGCCCTTTAAAAGGTCAACTGCTTCAACTTCAAATGTTTATTTCCTCCCCAGTGGCTGGAAGCCCCAGCGCCATCACCGTAGTACCTGATTTGAGAGGCCTTTGAGAGCAAGAGGCAGGACTATTTGTAAGGGAGATCAGTGATCCTTTTATGGATCTTGGAATAATGTCTCATGCACCATGGGTTCTCTTATCCAGCCGGGTCCCAGGAGGCCTTCAACTCAGCTGCGCATTTGAATCTTGAAGCCCTTTTTCTCACTATCAAAATGTGTGGTCATCAACGTTGATGCCCCTAACTGGGAGTTTCTTTCCTGATCTTGCAAGTGCGTGTTTGCATAACTTTACATCTAGCGATATGTTTGTATAAGTGCCTAAACTATCTCCCAGGAGTTTCCACACGTTTCTCTGACCCCCAATTCTTCTCTCTTATGAGTAATGCAGAACCCAGTCCTTTTCGGTGACTTAGAGATGCATGAGGAAAAGCCTCCAGCAACTTCCACAAGACCCTTTCTATTTCTTCCCAGACGAGACTTAAATTTTCTGAGGAAGGGTTCTAGAAGTCTTTGCACTAAGTTTACTCTAGTATTTTGTCTGTCCTCTAAAATTCTAGTATAACTCTATGTGAATTTGAGTTCTACTCCATAGTGGCACGAATGGTTACCACCCTGAGCTGCCCACAGAAAGCCTGGCAATTGAAATCCAGCCAGAGGAGGCCTGCTGGTCGACGCTAGAATAGTCAGACACTGATACCTTCACGGAAGGCAGTTGTCTGTTTTCTTGAGCTGGAGTACATTTAATGGAAACGGTTTCATTTTATTTGTTTTTGCTCAACATATTCACATAATTTTCTGTGTACCAAAACCAAAATAAGATATGAAGCATCATCATTTCAAATATCAAATAATTACTACTTTTGCTTGCACATTCAAAGGAAGGCTTAAATCTGTACGTAGGCATTAAAATACAGTTATCTCAGTCTAAACAGGAAGTCAATTGCGCATTATTGGGCACATGGGGATCACCACCTCTCAAAACACAGAGTTGCTGTAGAGTAGGCTTGTTCTTTAAAGGGCTGGAAGGACCTTCAGAGAGCCTTTGGATTATGAACCCCCTGTAACTGGAGGATCCAGCTCCCAAATCACACGCCCATTCCTAGGCCAAGAGCCCTGGACCACGGTCGTTAGAGAACTTGGGTGACAACCAGAAGGTCAGTGCTTGCAATCTGCCAGAGGTTCTGAGAGGGAAAGACGCGGCCCTCAGGCAGATCCTTGGGAAAACGGTCCAATCCCCAGTGCTGGGACATAGTTTTTAAGTGTTTTCTGCAATGCTGACCTCACACAGAAAAGGTGAGGGGCTCTGGAGAGTAAAGACAGACATAAAAGCTTTCCTGGGAAAGACAAACTCTTATTTTCCGGTAAGCTTCATTACTAATCAAATAAAGGAGAAGAGCAATAAGAAACAAACAAAATTTGGGGAGCCAAATGGTTTTTAAATGTGATTATTTCTTTTCTCAGACTTTTCCAGAAGGCGTCAGTCTGCATGTCAAAAATCAGCCTGGTTTTTGACCCGTTGAGATGCCGCCACTCTGTCTGCTCTGTTTATTGTTTATTAAATTGATTATGTTTAATTTTTTTCAGAAGTGTATGAACAATCATCTGGATGGTGACCAAAGATTTTAAATTCGATTCAAATCACCACCCTCTTGGACAGATTTGGCACCCTTGGGGTTTCATGTTTCTTCACCTGTACTCAAGAACATCTGACACTACTGCCATCTAGACAGTTCCACGACTCAAGAGCCACGGGTGAATCAGAGTGGGAATGTGGTCCAGAGGGTTTTCAGTGGCTTGCTGTGCAGAAGCTGATTGTCAGACTTTTCTTCTGTGGCACCTCAAGGTGCACTTGAACCTCTAACCTTACAGTTAGCAGCCCCCTGAGTTTCTCTATTGCCATAGCAAAGTACTCAAATGTTGCATAAAGATGCAAAGCTTTGAAATGCAAATAATATAACAAGCAGTAAGAGGCTAAGTCATTAGTTAATACCAGTTCAAAAAGCACTATGCCAATATTTAAGAGAACATAGTATTTAAAAAATAATCAAGTACAGTTATTGATGGAATATACTTCAGTCTTCAACATGTTATTAAAAGAACTGTTACAATGTCATTAATTAAATGACAGGATTTCAATAGGCTGACTATATCTCCCCAGCCTAGATCCACACTGCAGTTCAAGGGTGTTGTGCAGTGCTCATGAGTTGGCTCCCAATCATGGCGACCTTTTGAACAAGGGAATGCAATACTGCTGGTCCTCCTCTGTCGTTTCAATTGTTCTCATGCTCGGGTTCATTGATTCAGCCACTGTGTCCATCCATCTCAGTAAGGGCCCTCATATTTTCCACTACCCCCTTTACTTTATCAAGCATAATGTCCTTCTCTAAGAACGACTCTCTCCTGATCATATGTCCAAAGTACATGAAATGAAGTGTTGCCATCCTTGCCTCTAGGGAAAATTCTGGCGATGCCTTTTCCAAAACTGATTTGTTTGTTCTTTTGGCACTCCATGGTACTTTCAACATTCTTCACCAGCACACCATTCAAATGCAGTAATGGTGACTTTTCAGTCTTCCCTGTTCGACATCCAACTCCCACATACATGTGAGGCAATTGAAATACTCTGGTTTGGGTCAGGTGCACCTGCATCCTCAAAGTAAACTCCTTGATTTTCAACAGTACTGGTGTCTGCTACACTAGTGAGCACATGGTCATTTTAAAACAGTAACTTGTACTCAGCTCTGGAAGATTCCCATGTGACACAATGAAGATTTGTGAGAGTGTCTGTGTTTTTAAAGAAAGGACAGAAAACGGAATTTTAATTTCAAACTCCAAACCCCCTGGATGAAAATGAACTCAGGCCTTCCAAAAAACTCACCTTTTAGTTGAAAACAAAATACACCAAGCAAGCAAATCAAAGAAATGAAAAGAGTTTGTTTTTTGATTGTAGGGAATCTTGGGTTGCGTTTTTCTCATTCAATCACCAGGCTGAATACTTTCATCGGTGAATCCTTGATGACCCTGTCCTGATGTGTTTATTCAGAAACATAAAGAGTATCCTTCCCCAGAGAAGGTGTAATGGCCCTGAAACACGAAGACTACACAGTGTAGAATCCAAAATCCTGCACAAAACGAAGGAACACTGACGAGCAGAGCCTTCTGAATGCCTTCTCTGCTAAATGAGTTACACCCAAGTAGCATCCTGATGCCCAAGCGCAGAGCACCTCTGGAAGCAGAAGGCATTCCCCCATTGACCCTCTTCTGTCTATTCCAGTGCCCTGAGACTGCGCTGTAATTTATCAAATGAACTTGCCATCTGAATGAGCTAATTTAATCTTATCCCCAGGGTGATATTGATGCACTAAGCGGTTTAGTCTTTAAGAATAGTTAATGAAAAAGAAGGGGAAATCAATAGACTTGCTGTACATTTAACTGTAAATATCTTATACTATGAATGTTCTGGTGGTTGCCAACTGCTTCTTTGCAATATTTTTGTGAATATATTTCTTGGTTGATATTTTGCTTTCTTTTCAAAAGAATAATATTAGGAAAAGGGCTTGGTGATTTCTTTCTTGAAACTGTTAAGTATTCTGTTGCTAATTGAAAAATCTTTGGGGCAAGCCCACCAGGTGCTCTACAAGATTCTAAGATGTGCCCCCTTTAGAAATGTTCATCCTTACAAACCTTATGAAGCACGTCTACTCTGCTTTTACAGTAGCAGAGGAGGGTCACTATGAGTGGGAATTGACTTGACAGCAGGGTTTTTTGTTTTGGTTTATATAATACATAAGAGATCATAAAAGGTCTCATGTTAACACTTATACTTGTCACTGCTCCAAATCATTCATATACTTTTTAGCTGATTAATGATTATTTACACCATTGATTTGTCTGGTCACTTGTTTCTTACACACTAGACTTTTATTACACTTTATATATGAATTTACTTATTCATGTTTTACTTTAATATTTATATCATTATTTTTAACATGGAAAAAGTTCAACACATCTCTCTTGGCTTAGTGAAGATTGGGAAATGATTTCAACGACGCACATTGCACATAGTTTTGCAATATGCTTGAATACCAGCAACTGTCCCTGCACTGCCTTTGTTTATAGCTATGCGCCATGCCAAACGGTGGTAATGCAAAGTGCTAATATTGACTTGAGTGTGTGACCTTTCCTTGTCTGTTCCTTTCTAGCTCTCTGCTTGTCTAAGACAGATAGTAATAATAAGCTGCTCTCTCATTGTCTTAGGATAGATTTACAGAAAGGCCCTGTAGTTTTTGTTCCACATTTCTTTTCCCCTTGGGCACTCTGTGCTGGCTCTGACTCTCAGACTTTATTATAAGGATAACCAATTAGTAGTTAAATGAGTAGAATGAATCATTTTATGAACTCTGTTCAAATGACAGTGAACTCATTGTCACACGAATAGGATGAGTGAATGATTTCTTTGTGTGCTTTTAAAATAAGCCTGTACTGGAAATTATACTGGTTCCTGCCTTAATTCCTCTTTCCTGCACCTGTGGAAATCATTTTGAGGATGAACTTGTACATCTTGTATGTTGTAACACAGTGGGGGAAAAACAGTAGTAGTAAGTCTATAAAATTCTTATGATAAATAAAAACTGTACTATGGTACCAAGAAAGTACTGTTCTTGTCTAGCAGAACAATTAAATGAAAAGCAAAACAAACACACTTGTCTTCTGGTTGATTCCAACTCATTTACCCTATGGTAACAATGAGAATACTTGTTGATTACTTCCATCTTTAAAGAGTAACTTTGGACTGACAATAAACTAACAACATACCCTTGGCTTGTGTCATTAATGATATGCACAGAGAGATATATTGTGAGCCTACTATGTGTTAAATGCTAACATTGTCTAACTAAATAATTCTCATTTCCTGTCTTTCAGATAGTCTTAGTTTGGGAAAATTTGAGAAGCAAGAGGTCAATGCTCATTACCTAATTCTCACAATGAATGATCTTTGGTCTTTAACAAAGAACATTCTGATTAATAAAATAGTTTTGGGGTTATAGGAGAAAGTGTCCTTCTGGAAAACAAAGACCCACTGTCTCTTTTCACAAGGGACTATTTGCGTGAGAGACCAGAGTGCTTAGTGAATTAGACATCAACAACATTGTGTAAACATTCCTTTCCAGTCTTTGCTTCCTGGTCACTAATCCTGGCTGCTTTGAAAAGCTTTCATTTGGAAAGCTTAGGAAATTGTAAAAAACAAAACAAAACTACAACGTGCAAGTGATATGCAGTCTCCACGTGAGTTGTGTTGGGGAAATTGGTTAATAATGACAGAATATGCCCGTTTAACTACTGCGTCTCTTATCGCAATGCTGACTACCATTTGCTGAGCCATCGTTGGGTGGAAGGCACGCTGGCTAGTTCTCGTTTTTGTACTAGACCTACTTAATGGAGTGGTGATATGGCAAAGTAGCTAAGAGCAAGGGTTCAGGAGGCATATTTGTTAAGATTTCTGGTCTTGCCAACTATGTGACTGTGGATAGTTTGCTTCCGATTTCTGGGTCTCTGTTTCCCTATCTTTAGAAAGAAAATGGTGGAATAATCATCCAATAGGTTTCTATGATGTTTTTTCCATGACACCTGTTTCATGGCTGGAACATACAAGTGAGCATTCAGTGAAAGTTTGCTATAACGTGGTGGTCCTCTTGGATAACCATTGGACTGCTCACTACAAGGTTGGTGGTTTGAGGTCACCAGCAGCTCCGTGGGAGAAAAAAGCCGTCTTTCCTGTGAAGATGTGTAAGCTTGGAAACCATGCAGAGATTAAAGATGAGTCAGAATTGGTCCAATGGCAGTGGTTTTTTTGTGTGAAACTTTTATTATCTTGATTGATATTTTCTCTAATATTTTATATAATTTTCTTAACACCCCAACTATAAATCAGACACACTTACTGTTATTGTTATTACTATTATTTACCGATAAGGAATCTGTGGTTCATTAGAATCCTTTTTAGTCAAAAGACTAGTGAGTTTCTAAGCTGAAGTTCAAACTTGAGACTATGTTTGAGGAATAACTTGAGGAAAAAAGAAAGCAGGCATGCACCTGAAAGGTTCCCAGAATTCTGTACAATAATGTAATGTCCTCTCATTTTTCATTAGTTGTGGGGAGGCAGTTGGTTGGTTGCATACAAAATATAATATTAGAATCTTTAGATTGTTCACAGTGGAACAGGGACTGTAACGATGTGATATTTGAATGTTTTTTTCTTTTTTTGTATTTCCATTTGGCTTATGCAAATTCATGTAGATTGGAGAGTGCACAGGTAAATTTGCAAAAAGTAAGTGCCTTCTGTGATAGAAAATTTTTTTTTCTAAGTATTTGTCTTTATTGATCGTCTAAATAAGAAACCTGTAAGGAAAAGAGGCCAACTCCACGTATACACGTACTAGATGTTGCTGTCGTTGTTAGGTGCTAGCGAGTTGGTTTGTACTCAAAGCAACCATATGTACAACCATGAAAACGCTGCCACACCTGTGCCATCCTCGCACTTACTGCTCTGCTTGAGTCTGTTGCTGCAGCCGTGGACCAGTCCCTTCGCTTGTTGAGCTTCCCCTTTTCACTGCCACTCCCCTGCACTTCCACTTTCCTGGGGTGAGATGACCATAAGCCACGTGTCAGCACTGCTACTTGTAGCCTCGCCCTGCATCATTTCCCATTATTTATTTTTGTATTGGGGAACCTGGTTCTCTCCTTCCGTCTTGTATCTCCAGTATGTATTTCACTAATGAAGTGTGCATTTGATAGTAATATGGGTCCTATGGACTAATTGTTTTGTGCTTCTTTATAGTTGGATTTAAACACATGCTTATTGAATAATTGAATATATAAAGGACATCAATTTTGCTTAGGTAGATTTATATGGGCGGCAAAATCTCTGTTCAAAGTTTGGCTAAGAAGGAGCTTCTTCTCACTTTCATTTCTCTTGTGTCCTGTGGGCACGGGTTTTCATGAGAATTTGTTTCTTTGCCCTCATAACCACTGTCTTTGCATAAGATCCAAATTAACCACCACGGCATGGTTTAGGCCTAGTCGCTGAGAATATTTATTTTTCCCTGTTATGTTAATATTTTTGGATTGTATATATTCTAATATCTCCTTTTTCCCCAAAATGTTAGTGATGGCAGGTCTCAAGTAGTTGATTTGAATTATCAGAAAATAATGGGGTTTTCTAATGGTTGTTATTTTCCATATGAAAGTGAAAGCCCACTCTGTAAAGTTTCCTTTTGTTGAGCGTCTAACATAAGCTTACACATGGCATTGTATTGTCTTCTCCCACTGTAGCATGACCTTTTAATAACATGCTTACGTGTATCTCAAAGGCAAGACCAATCCCGCACTAACTCCTCCATTAAAATGTTGTAGAAAACACAAGGAATACACTATATTAGGTAGCTTTTTGCTAAAAATTTTTCTCCTAATGTGTGTGCTTTAAGGTTTGTTAAGAAAATACATATTAAAGGTTAGCTATTTTTTAGGAAACATTTAAATGGAAATGGAGTTGTATAGGAAAAAGTTTAATAATAATCATTGGGAAAGTAGTATGTCTTGGTATTGTCATTTTTAAACATGTGTTTCATCAACTCTCATCTTCATTATCAGTTCTAGAATTATTTCTTTCCTATGAAAAACTATGGCTTTATATCACAGCTGGTAGTTAATTTATATCAGTTAGTTTATTTGTTAATGTTGTTATGTGTTAGTTTTCTGTTTTAGTTACAAATGTGCTTTGCCTTAACAGATGTTCAATACAGAAAGGGTTTGCATGACAATGATTGTAAAAGTTTTAAAGGTTGCATGTGACATTTATATTACACAGTGAATAAATCATGGGGAATAATACAGCATTCGTTTTTTCAGAAGCTATTGCAGTGACATGGGACAGGTACTACATCACACTGAACTTGCTTGTTCTCTCAGTGATGATTTTGGATTGCATCCCATGCTTCAGTGAATACAGGCTTCTTATCCCACCTTTCCTGTGAAAATTCAGATTTCTCAGCATGTCAACTTTGGAATTATTAAACATGTAATACTGTCTGTACAACTAGGATTTAACATTAATGACCTTGGTGCTATGATTCCTCGAGTCTTACTTAGCATACAAACAACTTCTTTAAGATAACGTGACAGATTCAGACTCAGATCCTGTTCGTGAGGAGTTAGGTTTGGGGAACAGTGTACTCTCCACTGTGGTTTGGTTGTTGTTAGGTGACATTTCATTGCTGTTGACTCATAGTCATTCTATGTACCACAGACACACCCCTGGCCCCGCACCAGCCTCACAATTGTCCTTATTTTGAGGACATCATTGCACCCACTGGGTCCATCCATCTCCCGGAGGACCTTCCTTTTTTTTTTTTTTTTTTTTCGCTGCCTTCCACTTCACCAAGCTTGATGTCCTCCTCCAGGGTATCGTCTTTCTAGAAGATATGTCTCAAGTACATGTCCAGTATTTGAGTAAACCCACTGCCACACATATTGATGAATTGAAACACTATATGGTGTTTCTGTGTCTATAAGTCTGTCTGGGAACAAAAAATTTCTTCTTTCTACTGTGAAGTGGCTGGTGGGTTTGAGCCAAGGATCTTAGGTTAGCAGGTCAATGCTAATCCAATAGCACTGCTAGGGTGCCTTAGGCTTCAGAAGATTGGATATAAATATAAAAGCCTCATTCAGTTGGTGGCTAAAATAATTTCATTTCCATTTCTTGTGATGGTCATTGTTAGAAAGATGTTGTCCCCTCTTTTTTGTCCCCCAAATGGTTATTAGAATCACTGTTAATCTCTATAGGAGCAGACAGTCTCATTTTTCATCATCAGAGTGGCTGGTATATTTGAACTGCTAAGGCTGTGGCTCACACTCCAACAGCTAACTCAGCACCATCCTTAGTTAGCCTAGTGTAAAACCAGCAGCTGTCAATTGGAATTCATAACAGCCTCATTTGTTTTAGAGCAGGACTGTGTCTGGAGTTTTCAAAGACTATTGTTTCCAATTAGATTGCTGGGCCTTTGTTCTTAGATGATTCAGGATGGACCCATACCACCAGCCTTTGGTTTAGCAACTTAATATGTTAACTATGTCTACTACGCAGGAATGCCAAAATAGTCAGGGAGTAAACCTTAATCATTTGTATAAACTGGTGTGCTTAATGAAGCAGAACCTGGCATTATGTTCTCAGCTTGGTTATCTGAATCTATACTGAACTTTTCCATCTCTTCCTGTCCTAATATGAACAGAGTGGAAGAAAGTTGGACAGGGATGGGTCAATGTAGCAGCCCACCATTGGTCCCAGCAGGGATACGTAAACATTTGGTAAATCAAAGAGACCTTAGTGTTAATGTGGCTGGTGTGAGTTTTCTTGCTGGTACCTCAAACAAGAGTGTTACGAAGAGGAGACTGTGGCCTACTTAGATGAATGTCTGGAGTCTCCAGCAGGATGGAGAGAAATATGAGGTTTTGTAGTTCAGTAAAGGGCTAGAGTCTTGGGAACTCACAGTGGCAGTTCCACCCTGGCCTATAGGGTTGCAATGAGTCAGAATTGACTCTATTGCAGTGAATTATTCCGTTGTGATGAAAGCTGAATGGAGATGGAAAAAGTTGGTGACCTGCAATGACCTAGCAGAAAGCCCCAGCTATGTAAGAGTACTTTTGTTTGTTTGCTGCCAGATTCTAGACAGGGATGAGAACGAAAAGAAGAAAGTGCATATTTTATCATCAGCAACAGTTCTTGCTAGAAATAGGGAAGAGGAGAACACTGGAAATTAGAGTGACTTTATTTATAATACCAAACAGTTTCTGAAAGTGATTACAATCCACCAGACTACGGAAAGCCAAAACTACCACCCCAATGAACCAACCTATCCTTGGCCACGGAGTTGATTCCAAATGACAGTGACAATCCAGGACAGGGTAGAACTACTCCACGGGTGTCTCAGATGGTAAATCTTCACAGCAGCAGATGGTCTCCTCGGTCTCCCACGGAGCACCTAGTGAGTTTGTGAAATACTCACATTTTGTTTAGCAGCCAAGAACGTAACCCATCGCTCCTCAGGAGTGTCTGACTTATGCAGCACGACCACGATAGGTCATAATTCAGCCAACGTTTATTGTACTAAAAAACTAAAACAAATAAAAGCTAAACTTCCTTCCGGTGAGTTATTTCCAACTCACAGCTACCTTAGAAGACAGGAGAGAACTGCCCCATGTGGGCTTCTGAGACTGTGCGTTTTTATGGGGGTGGAAAGTCCCTCATTTCTCTCCTGGAGCAGCTGATATTTTGAACCCAATCCCTTGCATTTAGCAGTCCATCTCATAACCACTGCTCACTCCCCTGTGGCCAGACACATTAAAAAGTGGGAAGAAGCACATGAGTGTGATCTTCAATGTGAGCCTGGGCAAGCAATTTTGCCTAACTGATTTGCAATTTCCCTTACTAAAATGGAGCCAACGATGACTGTTTCATTGTAGTTTTGAAATAAATGATAAATAGCTGGTATTGAAGTTAATTCGAAAGATTTATATTTCCTAGTTCATGTAGAGAACCATTACAAAAGGCTCTGCAAAGACTGTTCTTATGCCTAGTCCAGGTCCCCAAAGAAAGATGAAATGAGAGGGACCATGTCTTCATTTCTGAGTGTGGAAGAAAACTGTCAAAAATCAAGAAACAAGGGAATGTAATTTTGAATGGACAATAGCCTAAATTGAGCGGCAAGGGTGCAGAGCAGAGAAGGCTGAGATATATGCACGCTAAGCCCTGCAACTCAGAATACAAGCAATGTGGTTTTCTTACAAATAGATGCCAGGGAGCAAAGGGGGAGTAAAGGGAAATTAAAGTGAACATGGATGAATGTGGGCGGTGTACAAGATGGTGGGGAAGCACCTTAGTGTTCCATTTAATGCCCGTGATGTGTTTGAAGCACTCTTGTGGAAAGCCATCTTTCCTATTAAGCAGAGATCACGTTTTCATTGCATTTCCATTTAGTAGTCATATCTCTAGCTATAAAAAAATCACATTGTGATAAAACACTGTTTTGTCAGGTGGTAGACATTTTCTACACTGTAGCAGGATTTCTACAGAATTGGGGAAATGCCATTTCCATATTCCCAATTGTATTCATAGTATTGATTTTACCAGTTGCTAAGAATACTGGGAAGTCTTATATCAATTAATTTAAATAAAACTGCCATAGCATCTGTTTGCCCATAATTTGACAGCTGTCATTTAAAGCATGTGAGACTTGTACAAGCATAGGCAACTGTGTCAACCATAAAACCCTGTAGTAGTTGTTTTATTTCTGTAATTGATTCCATTGTCGACTTCCAAATCTTAGGAGCAGTGGACAAATAGATATCCAATTTATAATTTCTGTTTGCTTTTATTCCTACCATGCATGCTACTCTTCTCTGTCATTTTTGCATGGACTTTGTTGGTCGTCTTCTGAGTGTTAGATTTGGTGACAGACACATTTCCAATTCTTGAATTGCACACCTGTTCATTCCCCTGCCTTTCTTTTTCTTAGGAATACTTCAGGAATACAAACTCCATTTTTAACAAGATACTGTGTTTGGGTGGAAATATAAAAAAGTGGAAAATAAAAGGTTAATTAAACACATATTCTGTCCTATGGCAGTTTATATAGTAAGTTAGTATGTTAGTCTGAACATTTTCAATTGCAAGAAGTCCAAGACAATGATAATTTAGTGTCTTATAATTAAAAGGGCTACAGAGTAGTTCCTAGAATGGAAAACAATGTTTTCAATCAGAAAATAGTTTTGGTTAAAATGCTTGAAAACATCATTCAGTGTGTTTCATGGTGTAGGCACCACAGGCGACCACAAAGATGACAAGGAGATGTCTTTCATTCTCTGTCTTCAAATACTGGGGTACTAGAAATGCAAAGGGGAATCAGATAATGTTTTGCCTTTATGGGAGTTCCCTTGCAATCAGGGAGATGACAAATAGGTAGTTAAGTGGTAGAATTTTCCCTCTCCTGTTGGACAACTGAGTCTGACTTCTGCCAGTGCAACTCATGTGCAGTTACCAGCCCTGCCAGTGGAGGCTTTCGTGCTGCCTGATGCTGAACAGGTTTCAGGCTAACTCCCCCACTTAACTTGACTAGGAAGAAAGCAGCTAGCCAGCTAGTTAAAACTGTATGGATCATAATGGTCTTAATCCTGGGCATGGCACAGGCCTAGTTTTATTGTGGATTGGGTATCGGTGAATGACAGACCAACTGCATGGCAGTTATCAGTAACCAATAAAGGGCTAAGTGTCAGGTGGTGGTATTTCCTAGCAAGAAAAGGAGATCCCAGCTGTGGTATCCTCCCCAAACACACAGGATGAAACGATGGACGCCCACAGAGTAACGATTTTAAGGATGGTGCACTGGGGAGCCGTGTTCAGTTCTGCTGTACGCAAGGTTGCTGTAAGCGGGAATCAACCTGGGGCCCCTGACAACAATATGCTCCTGAGAGGAAAGACTTTATCTCACATACTTTGGACATCTTCTCAGGAGAAGCCAGTCCTTGGAGAAGGACATACTGCCTGGGGAAGTGGAGAGGTAGTGAAAAAGAGGAGAGCCCGAGAGAAGATGAATTGGCACGGTGGTTGCAACAATGGACATAAGCTTAAGGGAAAATTTTGAGGATGGTTCCAGCCCAGGCAGTGTTTTGCTCTCTTGTTCAGAGGATTGCTGAGTCGGAACCAACTTGATAGCACCTAATGACACCAGTATGGGCTATTATGTCCCATGCAATGTCCAGGAAGTTCGCTTTGAAGCGGTGATGTGGACCCTAGCTGAAGGAAATGCATTTCATTTGAATAAGTGGGGAAGAGAAGTCCAGGTGAAGGAGCAATCCTGTGTTTCCAGGCTTGCCAAACACAAATATGTGTTTGTATCTACAAAGGTTGTACGAATGCCAAACACGGTGGCATTTCAAAACAGCCGGAAGCTCTTTTCTAATCTTTTCTGCTAGAGGATGCAACAGTGGGGTTTTCCAGGACAGAATGGGTTGGCCCACTTCTTTGCACCCTGAAAATATCGAATTCTCCCTGCACCTACCAAAGAAAAGTGTCCACCCAGAAACCTGAATCAATATGCTTTAGTTTACATGCCTTTTTTTTTTCCACAAGTAGTTAGGCTCTTTAATTCCTTCGAAGTGATTATCACTCTCACACTTAATTATTTTCCCCTCAGTGTCTGTGCTATCTCCTTTAATTTTACTCAGGAACTGGGTCCTCTAGATCTTAATTATTTTACCATTAAGTTTCATCAATATTTACTTGGAACTAAACTCAGGGTATTTACATTTCTCACACTAGGCTGGCTTTTCCATTTCCCCTGTGGAAGGCAAAGTCAACGAAGTTATGGAATTACCATACCCATGAATGTTGTGTCAAGGTCATGTTTTCTACCCTGAAAATCTCTAATACGAGCCATTTTGAATATGAATTCTTCCTGTGTATTAATTATACTGTGCAAGTATATATTTAAATTAAGGATCGCTGGCAATGGAGTGGTTATACATTGGGCTGCTAACTTCAAGATCGGCATTTTGAAGTCGCCAGCCTAGCTGAGGGCAGGGGATGAGACACTTTTCTCAAAGAGACACATAGTTTGAGAAACTCATGGAGCATATCTGCTCTGTATTTTCGAGTCGTAGTGAGGAGGAGCTGGTTTCAGGGAAGTGAGTTCTGAGTAAGCATATTTAAAAGGCAGAACCCTACTGGAGAAGATGATTAAGCTCTTAGCTATGACCATAAAGTGCTTGGTGCTTGGAACCCACCCAACATTTGCTCAGAAGAAAGATCCGGTGGTCTCCTTCTGTTTTCACAGCTCAGAAAGCCCTGTGGGCAATTCTGTACATCAAATACTGCAGCTTGGAGTTACAATGGACTGCGAGGCACTGCACAATCACAGAATATTTATATTACACATGGGGAACATCACAGCATATTTATATTACTGATAGGGAAAGGTCACATGCATGTGTCAAAATGACTCTTCTACTAGATGTTTCATTTTACTCTTTCTTGCCCACACTGTAGTATCCAGAGTATTTTGTTTGAAATACAACTTTGTGCTTCTTAAAATGATACCACTGTTCCGTGTTAAATGTTTTTATACCCTTTCTTTCTCTTTGTGTAACAACATACTCGTTACATGGCTTACAAAGCCCTGCAAGAAGATCCAAATCATTCATAACCTCAAATCTGACCATATCGTCTCTTGCTTCAACAGCTTTCTTCCACTTATCCTCCCTGGTGTTTTCCATGCATCTCTGAACATAGAATCGGCATGTGCGTATCCATCTTGAACCACTAAACTTTCTTCCATCTTTGCCCAATTAAAGAACCCCGGTGACACTGTTGGGGGAGCATTGGTCTGCTGACAATGAGGATAGGGATTTAATCTAACACTACTTCTGAGGAACTCAATGAGGCTATTTGTGTAGTCTGAGAAAACCTATCTGGCACTGGGATGAGTTGAATGAGCTAG
Source organism: Tenrec ecaudatus (assembly GCF_050624435.1). Lineage (NCBI taxonomy): Eukaryota > Metazoa > Chordata > Mammalia > Afrosoricida > Tenrecidae > Tenrec > Tenrec ecaudatus. The sequence goes on along the minus strand of NC_134534.1, from coordinate 124,098,595 downwards.
ATTGTAACTGCTTGTTTTATTTTCCAGTAAACTTGACTTGGTGTTGTGAGTCCTTCCCAATCTTACCCCAGCATTCACTTCAGTAAGAGTACCTTCTCTGAGTAGACTGACATCCTCCCTTAAAAACAGCATCCCCTTGTGATTGAACTATGGAGTATTATGACATCTGTAAGAGCTCCCAATAAAATGATAAAAATGGAAAAGTTATCCTCCCTTGACCCTCCTTTTAGTACTTACAACGCTTTCAAAATGTAGTGTTGTCATGATCACTTTACCCCATTTGAATATTAGAATGGGAGCAACAGGAACAATTCAATCCTGTATTTCCAGTTTTGCCCAGAATCTGGCACAGAGCAGATACTTTAAATAGTAATTGTGTATAAAATATAAATGAGGAATATATATGATTATAAATGAATTAATGAAAATGAGTATATGAACTAATGAATGTACACCCGGCTCTGCTCTATAGAACCTTTTGTAATGATAAAAACATTCTATATCTTTACTGGCCAATATGGTAGGCATTAGATACATATTGTTATTTGGCATGTGAAATAAGACTAGTGCAAGCAACCAGATTTTTAATGTTATTAAACTTTAAGCTTAAGTAGCTACATGTGGCTAAGTGGTTCTGGTATGCAGTTTCTGGTCCTACAGAACATTAAAAGGAACCACGGTGACACAATGATTAAACTCCTGGCTGCTAACATAAAGACCTGTGGTTTGACCCCACTAGACTCTACGTGAGAGTAAGATGAAGCAGGCTGTTCTTATAATGATTTACAGCCTTCAAAGACTCTTTTGTGCAGTGATGGTCTGCCCTATCTAAGGTCACTATGTGTTGGCATCTACTTAATGGCAATGAGTTTGGTTGGGTTGGTTTTATTTCATAGGACATTACACATTCAAATATTTTGAATCATATGTAGGAGGTATAATCTTTTAATATAATTCTATCAATTGTGGCTAGGTTAAACTATGCTCACGACTGTACATTTAAAGCTATTAAGTGGCTCTTAATATAAACAATATTAAGTAACTCAATATAAACAATAAATATTTTCTTTACATGAGCAATAACCATTCTCATGGTTCTGATTAACTAAATGAGGAAAGAGTAGCCTTTCCAGGTCATTGAGTTATAATGCATACCCTCTATCTTGATGGTGTACTGAAACACTTGGGGCATTCCTTTTCCTTTAACTCATTCATTGGGTGAGTTGCAGTTTGACACTTTCCTTATCAATAACTCCATTCCATTGTAAACTAAAGCCCAAAATCAAACCCACTGCCATTGGATGGGTTCAGACTCGTGGCGTTTGGTTCTGACTCATGGCAGTCCGACGTACAAAAGGAAACCCCATCTGGTCAGGTACAATCCTCACCATTGTTCTTCTATTTGAACTCGTTGTTTGAGCCACGGTATCGATCTATCTCGTGCAGGGCCTTCCTCTGTTGCACTGACTCATAGGGACCCCAGGAAGGGTCTCCAAGGCTGTACATCTTTACAGGAGTGGGCAACCTTATCTTTCTTCTTTAGGATTGTTGTGTTTAAGATAAGTACTTTATTTGGTTCTATACACCCAAAAATGACTTGCAAAATTTAAATATAATATTTTTGACCTCTTTCAGGAGTGCCCAGACATCTATGATAGGAAAATTTATTTCACAATTGGTCAATTAAAAGGTATTTTGGACCTCAATTGATGTATAGTTATACTTCCTTACTTACATATTATGGTTTATCCAATCACTGATATGTAAGACATATCATGAATTCTTTACTGAGTTCTTTATTCTTTCTGTCTATGCAACTGTGATTTTGGTGGCATCTTCATTTAATATCTATTAGGCTATGTAACCCATCCTCAGCATTTTCATGAGACAGTGAGCAATATCTGTCCTTTCTCACTAAGTAATTTACATCATGCCTTGTATTAGTGTTGAATGGAATCTGGTCTTGGTCACCACTGATTGCATTTTCCAGGTCTATCATGGTACTGGACACCGAGTCGATAAGCACTCAGTCTTCACAACAGCTTTTGGGTGGATATGGCTGATATTCATTTCATTTAGTGAAGGTGAAAACATCCTTTGGAAGGGCTACTTTGCACCGCTGGTGATTGCTAGGGTAGGGCTTGAGTCAGGCTCTGACTCATTGTATAACACATTGTCTAACATAATACTAGTTTGGGGCCATACTAAAAATGTTATTTTCAGGGAGGGGGAGAGAGTGGAGCACATCCTGGCCAACCAAGCACTGAGGATGATATTTCTGCTCAGAGCAGCCAATGCACAGAGAGGAGCATAGGGCCAGCACCACTGTGAAATACAATGTCCCTCACAAACCCATAGCACTTCAGGAGACAACACTGGATACAGTGATGGAAATATGCCCCATCTGACCCCGCCACACTGAGGCAAAACAATAAGAGCATGCAACAGAACAGCAAGGGGAGCAGAGCAAGGGAGTCTAAGACTAAGGGGCCAGGGCATAGCACTCTATCAGACCTGGAACTGTTTATAGGCTTTTCTCTTTTTTTGTCGTTGGGGTTTTATCGTTGCTTGTTTTATTTCATTACTTTGTTTTGCTCTGTCTTGTTTTTGTGAATATCATTATCTCTGCATGTCGATCTGATTAAGATAGGTAGGATGAATAATCTGGAGGAGAAAATAACAGGACCAATACTTCTGGGGGGGACATAGGAGAGGGGGATGAGGAGGAAAGGAAGTTGGTGTTAGCAAACCCAGGGCCAAGGGAATAACAAGTGATCTAAAATTTCTGGCAAAGAACGTATAGGAGACCAGGTAGGGCTTGATCAATGGCAATGAAACCAGGAGGAATGACTGAAACCCAAATGGAGGCTATCATGATAGTGGGACAAGAGGAAAGTAAAAGGAAATAGGAGAACCAGGAGGCAAAGGGCATTTATAGAGGCCTAAATACAGGAATATGTATATGTAAATCTATTTATATATGATGGGGAATAGATCTATATACATATATTTATCGGTTTAGTATTAAGATAGCAGATGGACATTGGGCTTCTACTTAAGTGCTCCCTCAATGCTAGAACACTTTCTTCTAATAAGCTGGTATTCTGTGTTGCTCGCCTTCATGACACGATTGCTAAAGACAAAGCAGGTGCATAAGCAAATGTGAAGAAAGCTGACGGTGCCCAGCTATCAAAAGATATAGCATTTAGATACTTAAAGGCTTGAAGATAAATAAGCGACCATCTAGCTGAGAAGCAACAAAGCCCACATGGAAGAACCACACCAGTCTGTGTGATCATGAGGTGTCAATAGGATTAGGTATCAGGCATCAAAAACCCAGAACAAAAAAATCATATCATTGTGAATGAGGGTGAGTATGGAGTAGAGACCCAAAGGCCATCTGTAGGCAACTGGACATCCACTTATGGAAGGGTCGCAGGAAGGAACCAAGTCAGTCAGGGTTCAGTGCAGCACCAATGAAACAAACAACTTTCTTCTAGTTCTTTAATGCCCCCCATTATCATGACCCCAATTCTACCTTACAAATTTGGCTAGAACAGAGCATGTGCATGGGTACAGATAAGAGCTGGAAACACAGGGAATTCAGGACAGATAAATCCCTCAGGAGCAACCTTGAGAGAAGCCATACCAGGAGGGTAAGGAGAAGGTGGGGTGAAGAGGGGGGACTGACCACAATGATCTACATATAAACCCCTTCCAGGGAGATGGACAACAGAAAAATGGGTAAAGGGAGACATTTGTCAGTGTAAGACATGAAACAAAATGATAAATGATCAGGGGTTCATGAGGGAGGGGGAACAGGGAGGGTGTAGAAAAAGAGAAGCTAATACAAAGGGCTAAAGTAGAAAGAAAATGTTTTGAAAATGATGATGGCAACATGTGTACAAATGTGCTTGACACATTGGATGGATGGATGGATTGTGATGAGTTGTATGAACTCCCAATTAAAAAAAAGGAAAAAAATCCATTATTTAAAAAAAAATCCTATTCATTGGTCTGATTTACAAGATTCCATTTTCAAGTTGAAAAAAATAAATCAACCTTTGCAAGACAAAAATAAATATTCTCCTTGCATTTGCATGTGGGGACTTTTAACTTCCATGGCATGCTTTTGGTCTTTGTGTTGATGAGTTGGGAACAAATTGCTTCATTCCTTTAGGGAAGAAAAGTGCATTAGTTTAGTTGGTCTCTGAAAAGATGTAGTCTTACCATCTCTAACAAAATATTTATTACTTTGAAGATCAGAACTAATTGTACTGTTTGCATTATGTTAAGACAGCCAATAGTGGATACATGTCTTAGATCAGCCTTACTAGAGAAACAAATCAAATGACATTCATATATGTGAAACAGAGTGTTTTATATCAAGAAGAAACTATATATCAAGCAAACATCCCAGCCCAGCCAAGATCCAATCCATAAGTTTTAATTAAACTTGTTCATAAATCCCTCTTCAGATTCACAGAAACATGTGCAATGTAGCAGAATGCAGGAAAATCACAGGCCAGTAGTTCACGCATTGGAGTTGTGTGGATCCAATGGCAGTGGCAGCATCACAGGGCTTGCACAGGTCTGTCTCAGTGTGGCTCATCAACAGCAAGGTGAAGGGAGAGAGTCAGAGGGGCTGGTCTCCCAAGAATCATTTATCGTGGTCGCACCTCCAAAGAAGGTCATCAAGCTGACTTGATTGACAGGCTAACCTCTACCCATACCATCTTATTCTTTTTTTTAACCCACATATTTTTACAGGTGTCATTTGGCACACACACAAAAATAAACCAAAAAACCCAAGAATTTTGCTTATTTCCAATGGCCACACACTTTTATATGTTCATACCAATGTTGAATGGAGTCTTTGTAAATGTTTCTGTCCTATAATGAGGAATCTTTACTTTCCGAAATTGAAACACAAACAACAATTTCTAGGAGTTGAGGGATATTTACTGTGAAGATCATATGAAAATGAATCATTTCCAGCTTTGCAGAACAAATCCATGGATGTAGAATTGATTCCAATTCAGAGCACCCCTGTAGCAGGTTTTCAAGGGTGGAAATCTTTAGAGAAGATATCGGAGATGTTCTCCCGAGGAGAGGATGGTGGGTTTGCCCCACTGTGTTATGGACAGTGCCATCAGAAGTCCTTACATGTTGGAGAATGGTGATGTTAACCAGTAAGATTGCTATATCTTCCTGTACAGACAGTTTAGGAGTATAGAGTGTTGGATGAGTTTAGTCTACTTGGAAGAGAGCTGGTGCTTTATAAAATTGGTGGTTTAGTTATAATTCAAGGAATCCAGCGACTCAATTGTCATTGACCATGATATTTAAGTAAGAGATAATAAGAAGAAACATTTGGTTTCCCAAGCAAACCTCATAATTTGAAAGGCTGTTGTATAATGATTTAGAAAATATTCCGGAGCAGCACAGAATGGAAGTTAATTTGTTATAGGCATATAAAACTTATAAGTTAAGTTATAGGCAGCTATAACTTATCTTCTCTGCACACACCTGAAATTTGGTCACCAATTTAGTAATTTTTTTTGTGTATGAGAAGACTTTCATTAAGTTGAAGTGAATCATTTGTAAAGTTCTTATAATAACAAATAATCAAAACTTAATAAGTCAATAAACCCATTGTCATCCAGTTGATTCCTACTCAGAGTGACCATATAAAAGAGTAGAATTATTCTATAAAGCTTCCTGGGATGCACATTTTTATAGGAGACTGCCTCATTCTTCTCTCTCAGAGAAGCTGGAAGATTCAAACCACTGACTTTTGCATGGCTGCTAAACCTGCTGTGCCACCAGAGTTCCTGTTGGCAAATAGTTTGTGCAATATAGTGGTTATTGCATATGGAACAATTAGAGTATGGAACTACACTAGACAGTAAAACCTAGCATTCCGAAATTGACTGTGGTGATGATTGCAGGACTCTTCTTAATATGATCCAACTATTAAACTGAATGACATGCGACTTATATGTCAACAAAATTTTTAAATTGAAAAATATATAAAGTAAATGATAGGCTATTTCAAGACAATTGAGCCAGGACTACAAATGGACCAGACTCTTTAGGCCTGGTTTGTTCACTTCACCAGGCAAAGAAGCAAGGCCAGCCAAGGTCTTGCTGAGGACAAGGGGAATATGGAATGGATGGTGAAATAAGCTAGTTTTAAATACCAGCTATGTGATCAGTTGCAGAAATAAGGATTGCAATTGTTATGAGTATTATGGTTTTGTACATATGCATTAAATATTTTGTTTTGTTAATTTATAAAATATAAGATCTAAATAGCTAAAAAGAGGGTCAAATGGAGCAGACTCTGTGGTATAATGAAGGATATTAGTAAAATATTAATGAATTTGCTGTTATAACATAGTCAAATAGTCTATATATGGTATCATAAAGGAATTCTGGAGGTGGTTTATATTACAAAGGAGCAGGAGGTAGTAAGCAGTGTCGAGACTGGGAAACCAGAGTGTAAAGGCCCATATCTGTATACACACATACCATCAAGACCTTCATTTGCTTGTTAGCAGACAGAGTGTCGCTCTCATGTGATTTTCTATTACTTGCTCTACCAAATTAATGTCTGTTACTTTTATTCTCTTCTGAACAGCACAATACCTTGCATTTTATGCTGTAATCACTGCACTTGTATTTATTTCTCTTACCATTCATAACTTAGAAAGATATGCCCCAAAATGGGATTCGAATTTACACTCTATATTTATAGTCAAAACACCAAGCTTACTGCCACCATATCAGAAAAAAAATGCCCTGTTTACATTACTTCATTTCAAAGAATTATATTTTCTTTGTCCTCTTTTCTCACCCCCTCTGTTATCTTTTACATGCCATTTGGAACTGATACAGGATAAACATAAATCAATTTAAAAAACTCCCAAGGAATGCTTGCTCTTTTCACATCTGTCCTTTCGATAAAGGAGTTTTACAGGGACAGGTTACAGACTACATGCTTATGATGCAACATAATTGCAAGATCCAGGGACAGTCTCTCACTTCACTGGGCAGAGGGATAGAGTGTGTGAGTGTGTTGGGCAAAGACACATGGCTGCTTCAGTACTTCCTCAGCGCATGACTGCAAGGACTGTTCTAATTCAAAAGAGAAAGAAAGCGCTCTTCAAAATATAACACTCAATACTTCCTTCATTTCCCCTCTGGAAATCAGGAGAGGAAACAAACTAAATATAAGAATATTCCAAATGGAATTATTTTCTCCTGGACATTTGACCACTCTCAGCCATCTATGGTTTTAAGCTTTCTAGAGTTTGTTTGTGGGGAAGTTTTCTTATGGTCCACAGCAGCTCTTACTAAGATAAATGACCAGATGTTGCACTTCTTCCTATACACACCACTGCACTAAGTACTAACTGATCTGGGAGCTGTCATGTTTGGAAAAAAAAACCACGATGCCATGAGTTAATTTCATACCTGTCACGAGAACTTGCATGAGATCTCAGGGGGCCTTTCAGCATGCCACAGTACTGCAAGTCATTCGTTAACTCCTTTCAAAGCAATGACCCATGACTATGAGATCTTGTCGTAACATATGGCGACACCTGTCACCAAGTCTCATGATTGGCATAAAATTAACCTGTTTCCCTCTTTGATTTGCTGCTTTTCACAATAGGCCTAAAATTGATGTGGAAATAAATTTTATTTTCAAGCTATTCACTGTCACTTTCAAGAAACATAACGGTAGACTTGGGGTACTGGGCCTATTGCATGAACTGTGTCGGATGAGAAACATTTGTGCAGTTACTCAATAAAGGTGACGTTTAATGAATGTTTTCATTAAAAGTCTGGGGAAAACAAAATAGGGCTGCTTCTCTCAGGAAAGGAACAAGAAGATAAATAAGTTTGAGTCTTGCCATGGAAGAAGAAGCCAGGCAGTTTCGCTTTTGCAGATAAGTTTGCTTTAATTTCTAATAGTTCTGTGCTATTTTTAAAAATTTTATTTAGTCTCTTGACATTGAACACCTTGGCTCCTCTCTTTCTTCAGAATGTTTCTCATAATCAGACCTTAATGTTTTCATGCAAACCCGAACAAAATGCACTAAAAATAACAATAACTAGAATTAAGTCACTTTTCTGAGAAAAGTAGATTCATAATGTCTGGCTTTTTGATTCTTTGCAGTGTAGTAGTTACTTTTTTGGGGTACAGACAATAAGATACCTGTCACTTATCTATGACTTTCCATATTAACATCTCAAAGAAATGTTTAAAAATGAATTTATTCTAGACTGAGGAATTGCTCAGTGAAAGAAGTATTTCATTCCTTGCCTGTGTGCAATTTTATAAATACATTTAACTGTTTTCAGTAATATTTTACACAGCAAAGTAGGTCCCCTTTTGACAAGGTCTACACGGTCTTCAGGGACTTTAGGCGCGTTGTTCACAGGATGTCCACGCTTCCTTCAATTGGGTCTCGCTCTTCCCATACCAGTGCTCCAATTCCTCCCCCTCATCTGTCCACCTTTGCTTCACAGCAATTGCTGACCCACTGGTCTCATTTGGAAGATTTGTTTAATGGAGCACCATAATCATGGGGAACATTCTTTATTTTTGCATTAACCTCAGTGGATAGTTTTGGTTCGGTCCTGTACTATTTTTAAAAAAATCTTCTTCATTTATAGACTTATACAAATTAAAAAATGAACAAATTTTTAGAGCTTTGGTGGCACCGTGGTTAAGCACTTGACTGCTGACTGAAAGGTTAGTGGTTCGAACCCATAGCTACTCTATCGGAGAAAAACCTAGAGATCTGTTTCTGTAAAGACTATAGACTTATAAAAAAAAAGAATAAAATCTTCTTCAGTATCTTTAGCTTCTTACAAAGTGTATTTTAACTGAGAGGAGTCTATTTTCTAAAACTTATATGTTCTCATCTTCTTGCCTAGAAGCTGTAAGTTTTAATATTCAAGTGAAATTAAGAACAAAGATGTATTTAGTACTCAATTTTATGTTTTCTCTTCCCAATACTAAGGGATAAATAGTGCTGCTCAGTTTCAATTCTGACGTGTCGCTCTGAGTGGTACAATAATCTATTTCTCCTGGCATTTCTTAGATGGGCTTTGTTATTCCATAGATTTCCTTTGGAAGAAGATGCATTAGTTATTATTCCATGGTCTTGGAAATTGATGGCTGCTGTTCTCAAAGAATGGAGAAGTTAGGATGATTGAAGGAGTAGAGCCAAAACGTGTGTTCAAATAATGGCTGTCTGAGAAGATAGTAGCACAGACGGAGAATTGGGCAGTGAGAGTGAGGTAGGGATTGTGGATTTCAACACTTGCTTTGACTTGATTAATAGGTGTTGTAAAAATGAAATGCTGAGCCGCGGGGGAGGGCGGAAGGGAGGGGATGCGCTTGAGAGGTCCCTTGAAAACGTGCTAATGCCTTTAACTTAGGCACGAACATTTGTATGCATACTGAGTACAAACGATTTTTGGAACATGTTTATCTCTTTGTTTTACCTTGTCGCATTTTTATTTAGTTTTTAATCACTGAATGTGATTTTATTGGGGGTAAAATCAGGTAGCTTTCAGTATAAACTGATAGTGAAAGAAAAGCGAAAGAGAAAAGGATCTATACTGTATTTTGCAGGCGTGTTTCTGGGGTTTAGGTCTCTGTCCCAGAAAACCTGTGTGAACCAAAAAACATGCCTGAGAACGCCTGGCTTTTCTGATCACACAGAGTTTTCACTGATGGCATGTTGCCTCCTGATCACTTTTCTCTCATTTGTTTTTTTTTTTGGTGGAGAATATTTGCTGTCCCTTCTCTGGCAGGTTTCTGACTTACCTGGGTTCTGGTTTTCACAGGTCTGCTGTAACATTTTGACTAAACAAGGATGATGATAACATTTTAAAATGATACATTTTCTTCTAAACTACATACTTAATTTTATAATAATGCATATGTCACATATGGTGTCTCCTTGAGAAAAATCTCTTTAGTAAGTATAAGACATCTATTTTAATCCTATTAGAGTGATGACAGCCCATGCTGCAATTTGTTCTATCCTACAGGGCTTTATGGGACAGAATCAACTTGATGGCAGTGAGTTTGTTGTTTTGTTAATAGTGATGGTAATTTTGTATAAAACATGATGGAAGGACTGATGGGGCTTTTCAACAGATCATGGTATCTGAACACTTTTCTAAGAAAATATGTGAAGACAATTGAACATTTCTTTGCTTTTTACAAAGAGAATAATCTTTAGTAAACTATTTTGTTAAGGGAAAATTAAGTGCCAACAAAATAATTCATATAATTAAAATATGGAAGCATTATTATTGTTATTCTTTGTCAAGCTGGATTTGAAAGTTCTCTTGGAATTCTTCTTCCATGTGAGCAGGGTCTGAGCAAGGTAACTTGACAGCATCCCTCCCGCTGTGATGGGACCGCATCGCCGTGTTCCCAGGCAGATACATCCCCTTTCCTCTGACACAGAGTCAGCGTAGGATGGAGAGAGGAGCAAAGGACAACTTTTATTTGTGGACTGACTATATAGTTGAATAAATTATCTTGTGAATTATGAAATGGGTGTAACTTTGTCTTCCTACAAACTTTAGGAGTTTAGTTACAAAAGTAACCACTTCAAAATGCCATCAAGTGTACATCAAGGCTTGGGCATGTATCAGAACTGCATTTCTCTTTCTGATTGCAAAATATTCCATTGTGTGTATATTTACATCACATTTTTATCCATTTATATGTTAATGTACATATTAGTTGTTACTTTTGTAGAAATACTGCAATAAGAATCAGTTTTGTATTTTCTATTTGGCTTTCCATTCTTCCAGATATGTGTGTGCACCTACCATTGGGAATTACTGTGTCATATGGCAATTCTATGTTAATTTTCTTGAGGAAAAAACAAATTGTTTACCACAATGACTGTAAGACTTTACATTTCTACCAGTACTGGATGCGGCCTTCTTTTTCTCTACAATATCACCAACATATGTTTGCTCACCCTTTAATCATTGCCATTATCATTGCCAGTGTATTAAATAAAGATTTTCTAGTGTTTCATAGTACTTCCCTTTGTGTTAAAATTGTTATTTTTTTGGAAATATTTTCTTAGTGTATTCCCAGCAATTCCAGTTTTCATATTATGTAAAGAAACCTAGTTCATATTAATACCACATGATTTCAGTAGTGTACAGAAACTTCAATCCAATACTGTCCTATGAATTCTTTTTTTTGCCCTTGTCATATATGTTATATCTTTGTACAGTTTTAGCAAATTAATGCAACTTTAAAAAATATTACTTTATTGAATTGACTTTTAATCAATAGAATATTCCAGAGAAAATAATTTTGTTTCTATTTATAATTTTTAAATTGTTGGTTCTTTTTTTTTTCAAATGTGGATTCAGGTTTTAATTAGTGGTCTTCCTTTTCGATTACAGGACTCCCTCTAATATCTCTGTGTGTGCAACTGTTCTATAAAGTCTGCTTGCTAGAGACAAATCTTTCAATTGTTATCTATGAATATTTAATTTCTCCAATATTTTAACTGATCGTTTTGCTGGACATAAAACTATTGGTTGAAAATCTTTTGTTGTTAGGTATAAGGCATCATCAAAAAAAATATTACCATAGTGAATGAAGGGGGAAATGCAGAATGGAGATCCAGAGCCCATTTGTCGGCCAATGGAGATCCCCTCCCAGAGGGGTCTAGAGGAAGAGATGAGTAGGTCAGGGTGTGACATAGCACCGATGAAGAATAGAGTTTTCCTCCAGTTCCTAAATGCTTCCTCTCTGGCCCCCCCTACCATGATCCGAATTCTACCTTGCAAGTCTGGATAGAGCAGAGGATGTACACTGGTACAGATAGGAGCTGGAGGCACAGGGAATCCAGGGTGGATAATACTTTCAGGACCAGGGGTATGAGGGGTGATACTGGGAGGTTAGAGGGGGAGTGGTTTGGAAAGGGGGAACCGATTACAAGGATCTACATGTGACCTCCTCCTGGGGGACGGACAGCAGAGGGCTGGGGGGCTGAAGGGAGATGCCGGATAGGGCAAGATATGACAAAATAATAATCTATAAATTATCAAGGGCTCCTGAGGGAGGGGGGAGCGGGGAGGGGAAAAGGAGGACTTGATGCAAAGGGCTTAAGTGGAGAGCAAATGCTTTAAAAATGATTAGGGCAAAGAATGTACAGGTGTGCTTTATACAATTGATGTATGTATATGTATCGATTGTGATAAGAGTTGTATGAGTCCCTAATAAAATGTTGGGAAAAAAAAAGAAATACAATACTGTCTGTGATAGGATTATATCTGTCTTCAAGGAAATCCAACCAATACAACTATTAGCAACCATTACCTGAACAATGCAATTGCTGCCAAGTTTGGCATACCAATAAGTAAGGTATAACTCTAATAAATAAAAATTATCTTTTTATTTACTCCTTCCTCCACCCCCCCAAAAAGAAAGTCTTTTGTTGTTATTGTTGTATAGTACTTTGAATATGTCACCCTACTGAAAATTATGGAATGCTTCATTAATTTGCACAATTTCCTTACACAAGATTATCCTAATCTTCATTGTATTGTTCTGATTTTAGTTAATATACTTGCTGCCAGATTATCACTGTGGTCAATCTGTTCTACAAGAATGATTTGGAGGGGGCCACCTCAGCATTCTTCTATATATAATTTATTTTTTACAATTTCTAACATATTTTATGAACCGGGCTTTACAGCATGATTCCTCTTTAAGAAAACTTAAAAACCTTTTGATTCTGCTCCCAAAGATCCATTTAAAACCCAAGCCCTTTGGGCATTCTTCCAAATTTATGAGTGTTTTCTCAAACCTTTAGTTATTGATCTCTCTCTGGATCCTTGTTTTTATCTCATTGCATACAGAACCACTCGATTTCTGTAATTAGTATAACTCATATGACACACAGTGGTTTTTATTCATGGGGTAGGCCCAGATCTTCCAATTGAAGAAGACATGTTTTCAAGGGTATGAAATTAATGTCTGGTAATCAGGAACCATTTACAGCACATATATTCACAAATGCCATTAGTATTTAAAGCACAACTGAATATAAATAGTCTCTTCCCAAAAGTTGTAATATTATTATGTTAATCTGGATTGACTAGAGAAACAAATTCGTAGATACTCATATGTGTATAAGAAAGAGCTTTTTTTTTACAAGAGCAATTGAATATTGAGAAAACATCCCAGTCCAAATCAAGTCCATGAGTCCAATACTAGTCCATATGTCTGATACCAATCTATAAATTCTTCTTTAGACTCTTGAAACACATGCAATGACACTGAATGCAGGAAGATCACAGGCTAGTGGGTGGAAAGTCTTGTGGATCCATTGATGGGAAAAGCATCTTAGCTCTGGTCTGGGTCTCCACGTGGCTCATCCAACTTCACAACTCTGGCATAGCTCCATTTGTCTCATCAGCAGCAAAGATGAAGCAGAGAGAGTCTATCTGTATCTGGTCTCTAGTGAGCTATTTATCTCTGTGGCACCTTCAAATGAGGTCAAGCTGCGACCTGATTGATAGGCTAGACTCCACCTCTTCAAAAGTTGACACCAGATTATGTAACCATCACAATTATGCATTCTGATATTTTATTATGAAATACAGAAAACCCTGTGAGCAAATGGTTGGATATTAGTTTCTTTAGATGCCATTGGCTTCCTTTCACTAGATTCTGATGTTATCGGGTATTGCAAACAAACAAACAAAAAGTTTTCAGATGTTATTAAGCATGCTGTGGAGAGAAGATAGCACTTATACTATTTAAGGAAAAAAAAACAGTTTGAGCATTTAAAAAGTTATAATATGCATGTCTGTTAGAATCAATACTTAAAAACACCTAATGGCTTATTAGAACAAAGGAACATATTTTCATATAAATTTTCTTGGTGTTTGTTCACTAATTCATTCAGGCATCCGTATATCATTCAATATATGTATTGAGTATCTTCTAGCTAATGGGGATACATTTGTGAAATACGAAGGTAAGTAGAAAAGTATTTCTACTTGGCATCCAATTTAGACATGTTCCATTGTATTCTAAATGAAACATGTTTACGCATGTCACTAGGAGAAGTGGCTAGCTGGAACAAGTTCTCTTGGTGATATACTTGTTTGGGTTCATTAGGGAGCCTCAAGAAATAATACAAGGATACCATGTGACATGGATAATACTGGTTTTTAGTTCAGGGCTAATACAAAAATAGTAATAAAATTCAAGTAACTATCATCTCAAAGTATTAAAGCTTTGTACTAAGTTTATGGGAATGCTGCCCCCCATAAAATAGCAGAGTATAAATGGGTCAAGCATCATCAACAATGAATGAAACTGTGGCTGAAGTCCACACATGGGTGCGGAAGACTTTAGCATCCTCTTTGATGTGGTAACCACTGAATTTAGGCTCTCAGATGGTTTGCCATTTCAATTTAAGTGTCTATCTTGGTTTCAGCAAGTTTTCAGCAATATTTAAGCTGAAAACTTACTGAGTGCCCAAGACATTTCATAAAGAAAAGCTAATTAAAGAGCCGGTCATTTTTCATCAAACTTTTAAGCAAGATAAAAATTAATTAAGTGTATTTTATGGATGATTAATGGGTTTACCAATACCAGACAGAGAACAAGTCCAATCAAAAGAGTGGTTTGCAAGAGGATCACAGAACTAGTGAAATTGAAGGCCGTGCTGTCTGCTTAGAACTTATGGTGGCAGGAACCCTGACCCCCACCCCCACACCGAGGAGTGACCTTGATAGATTTTCTTGAAGGATACAGGAGGATGACACATTATTATGAAGGTGGGTTTTTGGTTTTTTTAATTTTCAAAACCATTTTATTGGGAGTTAATACAGATATTATATAATTCCATAGTTCAATCCCACCAAACAGTATGGCACAATTGCTACCACAATCAGTTTCAAAATATTGTTTTCTTTCTCAAGCTCCTTGATATCAGCTCCCTTTACCCTCCCCAACCACTGAATTCCCCAGAAACCCTTTATCTACCTGCAGTCTTTATAGGTTCATCAATCCCGGGTTTTGGTGTGTGGTTATGTGCCATTCATTGCGATTGTGTCCCCCTCCCTCCCCACCTCTCCCCCTACCCTTGTTCTATTTCCATTTCTGTTCCTGGTTCCATGTGTTGTGAGTTTTATCTCTTGCCTATACCTATGTACATGCTCCCATCTAGTCTAGATTGGGAGGTGGCAGTGAGGTCATGATAGGGAGTGGGGTGGGGGGTGGTGAGGAGGTCTCAAGGGATCAGAGATGTATTGTATGACCCATTAGTGCTCTACTGCACCCTGATTCACCCCCTCCCTGTGACCTCTCCTGTGGGGGGCATGGGCTATTGTCTATAGATGGGCTTTAGGTCTCTGCTCCAACCCCCCTCTAGTCTCACCAATGGATTTTTGTTTGTTTACTTTTTGTTGTGAATTTTCTGATGCCCGTTGCCCATTCTTCACATCTCATGATCGCACTGGCTGGTGTGCTTCTTCCATATGGGCTTGTTGCTTCACTTAACTTCAAACCTTTAAGACCCCAGACATCATATCTTTTAATAGCTGGGCATCATCCTGTCTTCACCACATCTTCATATGCACCTATTTTGTCTTCAGCAATCATTTAGGGGGGTCGGTTGAGCATAACAGAATTCCAGTTTGTTAGAACAAAGTGTTCTTGTGTTGAGGGAAGGTATGAGCCGAGGCCCAAGGCCCATCTGCAGCTTTAGTGTATTGCCTTATAAATATATGTACATAGGCCAATACCACTATGGTTAGGGATTAAGGCATTTGCTTAAGTACACACCTCTGCTAATCTCCTTATCTATGCCTTTGCTTCTTAGGACTTGCCTGTTTCCTTTTGTCTCCTCCTTCCCTGCCATCATTTCCCCCCTTCTTCCACCTCTTAGTGCTTCTTGTCCACTAGCTTGGTGTTGCTCTAATACTCACAGGATCTCTAACCTCTCCTAGATGATGGTTTTGCTTCCCTAGTTGTTCCCTTGCCCAGGACATCATCTGCTCCCCACCCACTTTTCCCCCACCTCCTTTTCCCCCCTCTACCTTCCAGGGCCATTGACCCCATTGCCTTCTCCCCGGGCTTCCCTCCCATGTTCCAACCCATATAATTAAGCAACCTTCTGTGTCCTATTCCAAACAAAAAACCTACAGTTGAAGAAAGGGAAAAGAAAAGAAAAAAGACCCTAGATAGGTCCAGGTCTGTTTGCTGATCCCCATGGGACCCCACCCCCTGGTCCTGAGGAAGATCAGGGGTCTGCCCCTCCTCCTCACCCGAAACCCATTCTTGGGTCTCCTCAGGGGCTCTGTGGCTCAGTTTTACTCCAATTGCTGATCTGTTATACTCCATTCCCCCACTGTCTCCTAGTCGTGTGTTCCTGTCTCTGTATGCTCCAGCTAGGGGACAACATGTCTTAAACTGCTGGTAGTCCCACAATCCTCTCTGTGCCCCAATGCTCCATGCAGGGACCTCATCTTCTGGACGTGGTGTGCCCATGTGGAGTCTAGGCTGACTTCCCCTCTTTTTCCTTCTTGGTTTGCTTCTGTCTGGGTATGGTAGGTCGGTTCCTCTCCCCCACCAGATGGTCTAGTGTCATTCTCGGTGGCACACACTTCCAGGGAGAGGGTCACGCTGGTTCTGGTTGGGGCTGGCCCTGTAGTCCAGACTTTTCATGGATTCCTCCATGTGTTGAATTTCCCTTCTGATGTGGTGCATCATGGTGGGGTCTCTATGCACGTTCCAATTCAGAATCCTTCCACTAGGCCACCTGGACACTAGACCCACCTTACACAAAAGAGCCTCAGTGTGTGTGGCT
This sequence comes from Tenrec ecaudatus, assembly GCF_050624435.1. Lineage (NCBI taxonomy): Eukaryota > Metazoa > Chordata > Mammalia > Afrosoricida > Tenrecidae > Tenrec > Tenrec ecaudatus. The sequence continues at coordinate 124,081,703 of NC_134534.1, read as the reverse complement.
CACCTGGGCTCCATCTGGAATGCAAGAGCCATATTTTGATATTTACTTCATAAGAGTTTCTATGACTTTTAAAAAATAATTATTTACGTACCCTTCTATAAGTAGTTACCTTCGTGGTATGTACAGGCTTTTGGTGAAAGTAAATAAGAAAATGAACCAATAAGAGTTGATGGGAAGTGTATTTTTGTAAGTAATGAAAGGGCTAGTAAGAGTGCTGTGGAGGCCACATTAGCTTAGTAGACAGGAAGAACACTCTGAGGTGACACTCAAGGTAAGACATGAATAATTAATAAGAGGACAAGCAGGCAAAGATATAAATGAATAATTCATTGATGTCATCCCCTTTCTTAAGGCATAAGAGGATGTTGGTAGTCCCTCTAAAGGAGGGACAAAGGGATGATCAGAATGCCAAATTAAAATGCAAAATGTGTCAACTTAACTTTCTGTATCTCTGGAGAACACTAGAATATTTGTTTGTGGAAACCCTTAGGGTCAGTATCAACCTAATGAAAAAGCCTGGCTGCTTTTAAATGATGGTGTGCAGTCTTACCATTGTAAATGTAATTACTCTTTGGACAGTGCCGTGACGACTAACAAACCATGCAAAAGCAGATTTGAAGTATGCACACCTTGAGCTACTTTTGTGACAAGAACTAGAGAGAATTTAGATAGTATGGCAAATAGGTTGTAGACCGTCCTAATATATATATATATATATATATATATATATATATATATATATATATATATATACAAACTATTCAAAGGAAATTCCTAGTCTGACCTATTTCAACCAAAGGGGAAAAAAAGAAGAAGAAGAATGTATATTTATTTAGGGGATGGCTCCACTATCCAGCCATACTGTATAAAAAGACATTACTTAATTTTCTGATTTCTTTCCAATAATATGAATTTGAGATTGCTCCTTTTAGATAGGAATTAAATTATGTTAAGACATCACCAAATGTAGTCTTTCATTGAGTGACCAATTATAACAACTTATTTTGCATTTTTATGCTCAGGAGTGTCTCCTGTATAAATTGGAGTTGCAGAGAAACCATTTTGCATGTTCTTGCTTTTTAAAAAGAAGTTTTATTAATGGACAGTGTGGTAGTTACATAATTTCATGTCAACTTGAAGTGTACGAGTGGAGTCTCACCTGTCAAGTAGGTCACAGCCTGATGGTGCCTTCTTGGGGCCATGGCTTCCTCATAAGGAGGATCCTGAGAGCCTGCTCCTCTCTCTGCCTTCACCTACCTTTTGAAGAACCACACAGAGACCTGTGTGAGTTCTGAAAGTGCATCTACCTCCATTGGATCCACAAGATTCTGCAGCCACTGGCTTGTGATCTCCCTGAATTCTGCATCATTGCATGTTGCTGCATGAGTCCTAAGAAGGATTTATGGATTAGTATCAGGCTTGTGGACTAGTGTGGGATTTATGGACTTGATCTGGATTGGGCTAGAAAATTTTACTGCTATATAATTACTTTTTGATATAAAGCTCTCTCTCTGACACATATATGAGTACCTTTGGATTTGTTTCTCCAGTCAACCTGGCCTCACACAGACAGTTAGTAAGAATGATTGAAATATGAATTAGAAAATGGCTTTATAATCATAACTTTGCTTCACCTTTTATGCTAGAAAAGTAAAAACTGAAGTTACAAGGTTTAATGGAATACAGACTTCTGTAAATAAAATTTGATTTAAAAATAAGCTAGTACTTATTTGAGGAAAACATCTTTATGTCTGCATGATTTACCCATATAAATGAAATCATTGCCACCAATTTTCCTACAAATATCATTCTTGTTTCAGAGTAGTTATGTCAGAGAATTTAAGGTTCATTTATTTACCACAATTAAGGAATCGATGACATGATTCAGTACTCTGTGTAGGAGCAGGGTTGGATGAATAGAGAGAGGGAGAGATAATTTTGTGTGTGTGGGTGTACACACTCATGTATGTTTTCCTTACCTTTGTTCCTTATTTGAGATGGCTTCAAAATGTTTGTGAGAAAATGTCACCATCCTATAGTTCAATTTTCCCACAAACCTTTTGAAGCCTTATCCTTTTGTAGTTCAAAATAACAGGTTAAGAGGCCTGGCTGTTCTTCTGCAATAGAAGCCTAGCTATTTTATTCCATAGCTGCGTAACTTCAGGCACCTTATTTAATTTCTACTTTAGTTTACTCAACTGAAAAAGAAGAATAAAAATTTTCTCCTAGGACTACAGTGAGAATTAAATGGAAGGTACACACACACACATAATTATATGTCATGCATATAGTATAGCAGGCGCTCAAAATAATAAAATTTGTCATTGAAAAATTTCCCCCAAAAATGAGTTCGAAAAATTTTAAAAGCCTTGCTTCTTTGTTTGTATGTGTGATAACTGTTAATTATGAACTGTGGCTGTACTGGGACCTGCGATCCACAGGGAAAATGATGGCAGTGAAAGGGAGCAGCGCTCTGGTCTTCTGAGGACTTTATGCCGTTTTCCCCACTCGGTGTCTATCAATTTCTTCTCTTCTCCTGCTGCGCCCTGTCACCATTTCCACAAGGCTTCCTTTAACCACCTTGACTAGTGTTGACACCCATCCTAGTCATGATTATACTAGCCTACTTGTCTTCTGCCCGCCCATCATCACAACCTGTAATTTAAAATATATTTTCCCTCCTCTAGGTGGATGTGGGAAAATAGAATTTAAAACAATCTTCCTCCAACCTAGAGAAAAACCTCTCTACAAATGTATAGGAAAGAAAAAAACCATTTATGCACACCACAGTCAATACCTTAACAAAAGCATAGATAGAATTCACTCTGCTCTGTGTACCTAAAGGGATGCAGCCCATTACAGACATGATCTCAGATACACCATACCTAATGACCAATTTGGAAGCATGTGGTCCTTGAAGTTATGTTCATCTCTTCCTGTGAAATTGAGATACATGAAAAGACAAGCATATTTGAAACAAAGACAATTTTCAAAAATAAATGCTCAAAGAAAATTTCAGCAGGGGAACTCAGCTTCTTTTATTTATTTCACATTTACCCTAGACAATCACAGTCCTAAAAGACCGGGAGTCTGTCTTGTTCGTCACTCTGTCCCTAAACATAGCACTGTGCCAGGCACCACCAACAATTGATAAACACTGGATGTTGCGGAGCTTTTGCTTGTCCTACAGATCACGGTAACTTTAGACACTCGGATTGTCTCCTCACATCTCCTGCTTTAATCTCTGCAGAAACGCAATGAGCCTAGGATTTCATAGTGATGACTGTGAATGATACAGTGATCTGGACAATGGGGAAATCACCATTTAATAGAGTCTTAGCAGTTGGCCTCTTCTTAATTTTAGAACTGGTAGAATTTTCCCTTATTTAGTGTTGTCTTTCCCTCTCTGCTTACAAAGTGGGCTGCTAACCATAAGGTCAGCAATTTGAAATCATCTGTCAATCCTCGGAGAAAAAGAGGGGCTGTCTGCTCCCATAAAGAGCGAGTTTCAGAAACTCAAAGGGGCAGTTCTACCCTGTCCTACAGAGTTACTATGAGTCCGCATATCTTGATGGCACTGAGTTTGGATTTCTTACTCAAATTAGAGATTATAATGCTTATCTTTTATTTGGTACAGTTAAGCTTTTAGATTATATTACATGATAGAAATGTAACTGGACTTTATAAGAAATGGATTAATACACTGATACTACAAAAATTTCACCCATCGTCAAAAGAAGAGAAACAAACAAAACACTGTCATCAAATTGATTTAACGCATAGTGACCCTAGGCACAGCTTCCCAAATGCATTTGACCTAGCAGTTCTTTTCAGCAAAAAAGTACTCACTACCCACCTGAGCTATTGGAAACTTTTGTAGTAACCCATAACCAGCTTTGGTAAATCCCACCTCCTACCCCACATATTTCCAGAGCCTTCTGGGGAACAGTAGCAGCCACTTTGGGAAACGCTGCTCTTTAGGGTACTGAGGCTGTAATTCTTTATGAAAGCAGACAGCCTTCTCTTTGCCCCTGCGAGGAGCTGCTGGGTGTGAATAGCAGTGCTTGCAGGTAGCATCAGTGCTTACCTGGCACCCCCAGCAAGCCCAGTGTTCTGATAGTCCTATTTATCACTATGCCTCTCAAGTGATCAGCTACACGAAGATCATGGTTTGTCCTGGTGTGATGTAGATATCTCTTCCATAGCCTCTGCTAGTCTTGATTCACCCATATTTCACTTGGATTCTGACTGATGTGCATCCTTTCCCCCTCAACTAAATAAATACACTGGATGCAAATAGTTTATTTTCCACAGCTCTAAGTGGTCACTCTTTTTTAAAGATAGTAGCTCACCTTTCAATTATTACAAAATGTTCCTTAATTTGTATCTCTTCTGCCTAACTCAAAGCATCATATTAATTTTTTCTGCAAATTTTAGGTGTCAGCCATATACGGAAGTTACACATTCACATTTTCATACACATATATGCACTTTGCTTCTGCTCCCATACAATTTACAACACTGCCGTAAGGTAATTAGCAACTGGTTAGAGTGTTACTAAGGAGGTCAAGGTCACAGATTACTCCTCAGAGTCTGCCCATTGGCCCAGTTTCATCACTAGTCCCTACTCTGATGTTTCACAAATGCTGTTTGATGCTGGAAGGGGACCATGTAGAAGGAAGTGAGCCCCTTGCCTCTGCTGGTCAAGGCTCTCAGCATTTTCCTGACAAAGGACTGTGAATGGTGCGTCCCATCTCTGCATTTTCCAAGTGTCTGGTGCCGAGCTTTGTCCCTTAGTGATGGACAAAGGAAGTTTGTGAATCAACGGGACCTTGAATATACCTGTATATAGAGAAGATCTAGTCTATTATCATGAATGGCTTGGGACAAGTTTGATTGTGGAACAGAGTATTATTACAGAAAATATTTGAGACTTTAATCAACCTAGGCATACTAGATGAAAATATTTCATTAAAAAATAAATCTGTTGATCTTGTCAGTTTTCTTTTGTGTCTATTTTCCCAAGGCTTCTGTTCTTTTGAGCCTGGCACATCCGTATCCCTCTCATTATAAACCAGTCGAGAAGACAGCATGCAGCACTATCTCTGGGCAAATATGTGTACAAAGAGCCTAATTTAAGATGAAAACGATAGTATCTTGCTATCATTTACTGTGCTTTAATTTCTTATTCTTGGTCCTTTAACAAAATGAGATTATCATTTACAAGGGATTTGTGAAATGAATGTTTAGAAAGGACTTTAGGGATTAAAAATTCACTGGCTTCAAAGTTATGCTCATTTATTTTTTATTTTTAAAGACATAAAAACTTGATAATGTATGAACATGATGTTCTTTAATCCTTTATAGATTTACTGAGTAATCTCTCTTAAAGGATTAAGATAAGTGGTTTTATTGTCAAACTATTTCAGAAATATGATAAAGGGCACAAAGTCTACCTTGAAATAAAGAGAGTTATGTATATTATTGGGTGGAAACAGGGAGAAAAACAGCTTGTCATGGTCACCTAGTGAGCCAGCAGAAGTGATGTGATGGGGTTCTCCTTGGGCTACTAACCACAAAGTCAGCAGTTGGATGCCCCAGGCCAGAGGCAGGAGGAAAATGAAGCTTTTACTCCTATAAAGAATTAGTCTTGAAAATTCACAGGGGCAGTTCTATTTTCTCCCCAAAGTGTTGCTGCTATGTGTCAGAATCAACTCAATGGCAATTGAATTGGTTTTATTTGATTATTTTTGTTTTTATTTTTATCATATCTTGGCTCCTTATTTGCTTAATTGAGTGACAGATTTTAGTTTACCATTTCTTACTTGCATTATTTTGGAGGAAGTCATGTCTGCATCCCTGTTCCATTTATAGCTGTTTTGCTTACCTGGAGCCTCACCCATTGTCATCAGTCAATGCTAACTCGTAGCAACCCTACAGGACAGGGTAGGACTGCCCCCAGAAAATCCATTTTCTCGGACAACCTGGAGAAAAGTAGGCACTCCATGCTTAAGGAATGAACCCCTTCCATCATTTCAATGGGAACACTGTCGGTTTGCTCTGTACAAAGAATGCAATAAGATTAGCAGGACGGTAAGCATGCAAAGAAAGACACCTAGGACGATTCCCTTGATTATTTTTTGTTTGTTTGTTTGTTTTTGATATTTTTATTTTATTTTATTATTTTTTTTATTTTAACAATTTATTGGGGCTGATACAATTCTTTTCACAGTTCATAATATACATACATCAATTGTATAAAGAACATCTGTACAGTCTTTGCCCTAATCATTTTTTTTCTCTTTTCTTCTTTTACATTTTATTAGGGACTCAAACAACTCTTACCACAATCCATACATATACATACATCAATTGTATAAAGCACATCCATACATTCCCTGCCCCAATCATTCTCAAAGCATTTGCTCTCCACTTAAGCCCCTTGCATCAGGTCCTCTTTCCCCCCCCTCCCTCCCCATTCCCCCCTCCCTCATATGCCCTTGGTAATTTATACATCGTTATTTTGTCATATCTTGCCCTATCCGGAGTCTCCCTTCCCCCCTTCTCTGCTGTCCCTCTCCCAGGGAAGAGGTCACATGTGGATCCTTGTAATCAGTTCCCCCTTTCCAACCCACTCACCCTCCACTCTCCCAGCATCGTCCCTCACACCCTTGGTCCTGAAGGTATCATCCACCCTGGATTCCCTGTACCTCCAACCCTCATATGTACCAGTGTACAGCCTCTGTCCTATCCAGCCCTGCAAGGTAGAATTCGGATCATGGTAGTTGGGGGGAGGAAGCATCCAGGATCTGGGGGAAAGCTGTGTTCTTCATCGATACTACCTCACACCCTAATTAACCCATCTCCTCTCCTAAACCCCTCTATGAGGGGATCTCCATTGGCCGACACTTGGGCCTTGGGTCTCCACTCTGCACTTCCCCCTTCATTTAATATGATATATATATATACATATATACACATACATATATATATACACATACATACACACACTTATATCTTTTTTTTTGCATGATGCCTTATACCTGGTCCCTTGGGCACCTCGTGATCGCACTGGCCGGTGTGCTTCTTCCATGTGGGCTTATTTGCTTCTGAGCTAGATGGCCGCTTGTTCACCTTCAAGCCTTTAAGACCCCAGACACTATCTCTTTTGATAGCCGGGCACCATCAGCTTTCTTCACCACATTTGCTTGTGCACCCATTTGTCTTCAGCGATCCTATCATGGAGGTGTGCAGTCAATGATATGATTTTTTGTTCTTTGATGCCTGGTAACTGATCCCTTTGGTACCACTCGATCACACAGGCTGGTGTGTTCTTCCATGTGGACTTTGTTGCTTCTGAGCTAGATGGCCGCTTGTTTATCTTCAAGCCTTTAAGACCCCAGTCACTATCTCTTTTGATAGCCGGGCACCATCAGCTTTCTTCACCACATTTACTTGTTCACCCACGTTGGCTCCAGCCGTTGTGTTGGGAGAGTGAGCATCATAGAGTTCCAATTTAATATAAGAAGGTATTCATGCATTGAGGGAGTGTTTGAGTAGAGGCCCAAGGTCCTTCCGCCACCTTAATACTTGACCTATAAATATAGACACATAGATCTATTTCCCCATCCTCCTATATATATTTGCATGTACATGTCTTTGTCTAGACCTCCATGAATGCCCTTTGACTCCTAGCTCTCTCCTCCATCTCCCTTGACCTTCCTCCTGCCCCACTACCATGTTTCATCGCCACCTGGGCTAGAGTATACCTCTTCTCTAAGCCACCTTACCCTTGATCATTTCCCACCAGACCCAAACCAGGGATGTACATGGTAGACAATGGTGGAGGAGGTGGGGAAAGGAAAACAAAAGGATGAATACAAGGAAGAAAAGGGTAGTGGGGTCATGGGGCATTAATCCACCCAAGGGGAGGGTATTGTTTATATCCCTTGATTATTTATGGCGAAAGTATTTGGCTTTTTGATTCATTTAGAAGAAAGACATTATACAGTTAAACATGTAATACAGCCCTTCCTTTCTGTGAATGAGTGTTTGCCAGTTCAAACATGTCCCCACCTGAGATTTCCACTAACCCAAGGGCAGAACTTAGGTTAACAACTCCAAACCTCCAAATTCACTGCCATCGGGTCATTTCTGACTCACTGTGATCCTTTGGACAGAGTAAAACGGGCCTGTGGGTTGATGAGGTTGATGGTTGATGAGGCTGTGGGTTGATGAGGTTTATAGTTGATGAGGCTGTGGGTTGATGAAGTTGATGGTTGGTGAAGCTGTGGGTGGAGTGGTTGATGAAGCTTCTCAGTAGAGAGCCTCATCTTTCTCTATGGAGAACCACCTAGTGGCTTCAAACTGCTGACTATTCAGTTCACAGCCCAAGATGTTATCCATTTACTTTCATAGTCAGTTAACAAGGGGAAATAATGACTTTTGGAATTTATTACACCTTGGAAATAAAAAAGTTAAACTTATAACAGTATCAGATATTTTCAGTCTAACTTCATTTACTTATCTTTACAAATATATTCTATCTTGCTCTTTTTCCTTTTATATTCATTAGAAAACAAATTGTTAAATAAGTTATACAATTATTTCCATTCTAATTTTGAATTCATTTTTATATGTTTTCCCTCAAAACAATTAAATATCTAGCAAAAGACCGAATGTCATGTTACCGAACATGACATTGTGTTCTTGGATTTTCTATGCTAATAATTCAGAACCACCGGTATAAACTTGCACTTGAAATAACTTGATTTTTATAAGAAATTATGTTTTTCTGAGCACTCATTCTAAATAAATGACACAATTATTCTCCACGTAAAAAAACTATTTTTCTTTCTTCTTTTTAGAAATGTTAACCATTCAATATTAGTGCTGGAAAACTCAGAAGTGTTTCATTTTTATATTTTCAAAATGACTGTCAGCAAGCATAATGAGCTTTGGATCAGTCCAGCAGCTTTACTCACATATGTCTGCAGAAAGACTTTTAACAGACTGCTGAGTGGCTGGGTCTCACAGCAGGCATATTGTCTCTTGCAACTTGGCTTATTAATATAACCTTTTCATCTTTGGAAATATCTTTCCTGAGCAAGGACTTATGCTTACCCTTGAATCCAAATGCTCATTTTGATATCAATGCGAGACAGAAGAAAGAAGAGTTGGCAATGACTCATTTTGCACTTCTCGTGTTAGAAATTGTCTTTCTATTATTTATATCTCATGATTCCTTGCATTTTCTGCTATGTACAAGCGCTAGAAATCATAAGGCATTTCTCACAGATTGACACTCCAGTAATGCTGACTCTGTATTTTAAGTCCTGTAAAATATCTAAGTGGCAGGCATATCATTTTCAGTAACGATGCTTGAAGGCAGGACTGTAAACAGTTGTGTTTTTCCTGCAAACAGAGCAACTTGGGACTTGAATGACACTTTGTCTCTAGGCTCTGAGGAACTATGTCACATCTGCATATTTAATCAGAGCCCATTTTTGCTTGATATATTTTATTTATTATCACGTTATTTATGAAAAGTGAGAGCCAGTTTTTACCATCATTCAGTAAATCCTTTAAAACCATTCTTTTATTTCCCTAAATATTAAATCATTTCCTAGAAAGTGTCTATATGATCACAATGGAAATTGATATAATCAACATAATTAGTGAGTATAATTCACTATACTGGAGGTAAATATTGTTGGAGGGGGTGAATTCTTGTCCAAGTAAAATACCAATACTGTCCAATGATGTTTATCAATCTGTGAATTGATTAGTTGATTTAATATAAGTAGATTCATTTTAACACTTTAGGTTAGTTTATGAGATAAGTACTAAGTCTTTCTTTAATAATTAAATGCCTCATGTATTTAAATTTTTAAATTCTAGGGAAGAAATTATAGGAAAAAACATGCTTAGCAGGAGAGAAAGCATCTAGAATTCGAAAGCAGCTAGATTTGCATAGCCATTTTCCTGGAGGAAAAAAAGGTTTAAATATAAGCACAAACACTCAAAACAACAGCTATGGGATATTTATTCAGAAATTGAAGGTCAGGCAAGATAATGTTCTACTGTTGAGTGAGATACTGCCCAGGCTTCTATGCCTCTGGGCTCCTGTCAGAAATTTCAAATGGGAATTCTGAATTTGGAAATGATTTAACATACATGAGGAATCCGTGCACACCTCATGCATGTTAAATAATGCTTCTTGATGCGTATTTGATCAGTGTGGGGTAAGCATTGCTAACCTAAGGCTCCTGTGGAGCAAGGTCAGGATGTCCGCTCCTCGAAGGTATGCAGCCGGCCTCCTAAGCAGACGTGCGCGGGCTGGACTGGCCGCCAGGGCAATGGCTTCACCGTCGGTGTGACAGGCTGCACGTTGGCCTTAACCAGTAAGCTTACAACCAAGGCGACTGTGTTTAAGTCTACAATGTTAACTAGAAAAAAATAATCAGAAACATCTCAAAATGCACATGTGTACATTATGAATCTGCATATAAATGCAACAACTAATGACCACAATCAAAGCAAACAAGAGTTCTCACAGGCTAGTTCACATGTGAGATTGATGTTATCCTTTCTCTCACTCTTTACCTTACTCATGTTGGCAATGGGTTTGTTTGTTTTGTTTTTGCCTGTGGTGGATTCTGAGAAGTCATGCTTACTAGTCATACAGTACAGACTTTAAAATTATTTTAAGGATTAAATTATAGTCACAGTGTCTTCATGATCTCCACTATGAAAACTAAGACAGCCAACATGTTTTAAGTTGCTTTACCATGTACCAGATCTTCTGAAGTGAGCGGAAGCCAGTTGCCCAAGGGCGGCCTCCGAGTCACGGTGACCTGTGTGTGTCACGGTACAACTGCACTGCCTAGGATTTTCTGTGGATGATTTCTCCCCAATGCCCTAGAAATAGATAGACTCAAGTTTCCAACTGCTCTTTTAGAAGTGAAGTTAATCAGAATTGTGTTTAAACTGTGGAAATGCATGAAAACATGTCTAATTGACATAAAGTTACTTTATTATTTTACTCCTTTTATTGATTTTCTAAATGCTTACAAATGTTTATATGTCAGACACTGTAGTACATGAAGTAGTTCAGATTTTTTGTGAGATTATATTTAATAAAATGTGAATAATTTAGTCTTTGATTTTTAATTGCTTTACTTTTACCCTTCTTTTCCCTGCCCTCTCTTCCTTCTGTCCTTCGTCAATCCTTTCTTGCTCTCCTTCAATTTCTTGTTTTTCTGAGTGTTTATGAATAAACATATTTTCACCAGGTCACTTCTGTTGGTAAGGCACAATTGAACTTCCAATTCCCATCTTGAATGACACAAGGTTTGAGGAGAGAGTTGGACTTAGAAAGTCTGTTAAAGTGATAAGAAGCTAAATGTCCACACAAAATTGTGTTCTGACATGGAGAGTTACCAATCCAAAAGGCTCCGGGGGAAGTCCAGAGTCCCTGGGGTTAGTGTGGAGACCTTCTACCGCTCCAAACCACAGAATAGCAGCGGCCTCCATGACCTGTGTCCTTTGGCTGATGCACAAAACTTGCAATGGAGTACCAGAAAGTGGTTTACATGTGTGCGACCTCAGGAGTTGTACGAGCCCCCAATAAAATGGTCTTTAAATAAAAATTATAAAGTACTATAACCATCAGAGCAACAACAGCTAGCCAGGGAGTACCATGATGGCATCTGAAATCAATAAAGAGCTCAAGGTTGCAGAATGTTAAAATGTGTGTTCTTAAAAGTAACCCAGCTCTCTGAATTATCCATCTCTATAAGAGTCTCCATATAAAAAATGTAAAAGAAAATATTAACTCCATTTGAAAATAGTGAAAGATCCATGTTCTGCCTTTGGATGGTGATTTGGAATAGAAATAACATTATTGTGATTGACTCAACGTGCCAAGCCGTAGGGTAGGGAAAGGCTCGTATTTCAAAGGCCATGGCTTTTCTTTCATGCCACACTTACTGAGAATTACGCGATCTTGGTGGCTTGCAGGCTAAGGCCAGAGCTGCTAGACACAGGCCATCAGTGGTTTGAGCCCGTGAGATGCTCAGCAAGAGAAAGATGCAGCCGTCTGTCCTGGTAAAGACGTAAAGCTTCACCATACAAAGGCCGCAGCTCCACTCAGGCAGGCTTCTTGGTATCTGTGAGCAGAAATCACCTGCAGGGCAGTGAGGTTGGTTTTGGGTTTACTGTGAACTATTTTCAAGAGAACAAGTATCTAAAATTTCATCTGGTGAATGGGTTTCATCCTTTCCTCTGAGCCCAGCGTCATGCTTTAGGCAGTTTCTAAACAGATTGATACATTCATCTGTTGTAAAATTATCTCGTTTAGTTTGAGATTTAAACCCCACCTCTCCGGGAAGCAGCAGATACTATAACTATCTGAGGAAATACCCCTCATATTTCCATCTTTTTCTATATTTGCTGTGTTTGGGCTCCTTCCCGATGTTTCTCTTTTTCCTTTACACTTTCTTTTGAAAGTATTCCCTAAGTCTCTCTCTCTCTTTTTTTTTCCCCCAAGGTGAGATAGTTTGTTGTGCCAGCCTGACGGATAAACACATGTGGGATTAATTGAAGGTCAGAGAGAAAAATGGCTCTGTGAGCCTCGCCTTTCTCTTTTTTTAAACATTTTATTAGGGGCTCATACAACTCTTATCACAATCCACACATATACATACATCAATTGTATAAAGCACATCTGTACATTCTTTGCCCTAATCATTTTCAAAGCATTTGCTCTCCACTTAAGCCCTTTGCATCAGGTCCTCTTTTTTCCCCTCCCTCATGAACCCTTGATAATTTATAGATTATTATTTTGTCATATCTTGTCCTATCTGGCGTCTCCCTTCACCCCCTTCTCTGTTGTCCGTCTCCCAGGGAGGAGGTCTCATGCAGATCCTTGTAATCGGTTCCCCTTTTCCAACCCATTCACCTTTCCCTAAGTCTCTTATGTGCTGTTGAGTCGATTCTGATTCAGTAACCCCATCCTTGTGCTGTATACACAATAGAACTTCCCCATAAGACTTCTGAGGCTACAATCTTTATGAAATTGAATGGCCAAGGCTTTTTCTACCTAGGATCAGCTGCTGAGTTTGAACTGCCAACCTTTCAGTTAGCAGAGAATCACTTAGCCATTTCACCACCATGCCACCTTGTAATATATCAATTAAGATTATCATTTGATTATTCTTCATAACAGTGATTATTCCTGGATTATCAGTGAGTTAAGGTTTATGTTTCAAAGTGGTTTGAATAAACATAATAATTCAAAATTGTGAAGAATATTGTTTTTATCCATAGAAGATCAAACATACCCATGTAATATATATATATATATACACACACACACACACAATGCATTCATATAAGCACATACATACTTTTTGAAGGGGCTTCAAAAAGTTTGTGGAAAATGGAACGAAAATTGTGGAATTATTTAAGAACTTTTTAAAGGATATATGAAATAATACAATACTTCAAAGACTATGAAGAAAGAACTAAGCCATGTCAAATAATGCATGAATGATATGTATTATAAAAGTACTTATTCTAAAAAATCACTTTAAATATCACTTGGTTGTTATTTCTCCCCAAGTTTGCTAGGTATCCTATGGAGATGATCTGACATTAAGCTTTTGTTGGTTTCTAAGGAAGCTCCATTTTTTCCTCATCTCTGCGGGACTGGAGAAACAGATCCTTAGTTAACAAAAGGAGGCTAAATTGATGTTAATATTGTGAATGCTGGACTCAGGCAAGAACTGTTTTCTGGTCTATCTCAGTGGGATGGTGAGTATATATCTGGATTATAGTTCAAAACAGAAGCCAACTCAGGAAGTCAGTGTGTAGCTGCGAGGCCCAGCATGGGAGCATATTAGGTGGCCTTCTTGACAATCATCGGTGACTATGCTAATGGACTCCCGAGGGTCCTTGTGACTTCCATGTGAGATGCAGACAACTAACAGCTCTCCATGGTTTCAGAGGTTAGGGTCGGGAAAGAGACAATACAGTAGCATATCCATTTTTGTTTGCTATATTCAGTAAGAATATAGCTTTCAGAATTTCTTCCCATTATATCAAACAGGAAAAAAAATGGTTATTTCAGGAAGCACTTAATAGAGTGAGATAATACAATTGATTGGGTTGTTAAAACATACCTCTGTGAATCAAGGATCTGGCTCTGAATCAAACTTTATTGATAATTTTAAGGATGAGGCACAGGTGAATAAGCAACCATACTAAGGACCTCCAAGTCAACCCTCAACCTTACTAGCAGCAGCATCAGAGTACCCCGCGAGCTGGTGTTGACACCGGAGATTGCTAACACCTGTGTGTTCACATCACTCACACACAAGATGTGACTAGGTCTTCAAGTTATTCATTTCTGATTCAGAGGACCCCAGAGATTTTTCCAGGAAACTCTGCCCATTAATTTATAGATTCCAGTTTTTTTCACCAAAAGTCAATCTTTTATCCATGAGTACTCTACCACTAATCAATGCCATTAAGACAAAAGATTTCCTGGGTTTCTGTGAATGCTGTCATAAACAAATAGTAGGCTAGATCTGGGACACAATGGAAACAGCTGATCCAAGAGCAAGACAGAAACAGCAATTAAGATAGAGCTAAAATGGGAACTCAGGTTAAAGGTTATGATTGGATGAAAAGAAATCAGGCATCTTGGAGGCAGGCTGTGTATTCTAAACCAACCATTTGAAAGAGGCTGGTTTCATGGGTACATATTCGAATTTAGGATTGGGCATAAGTCAGTGGTGTCATTCATCAGGTTCAAGCCAGTTCGACAGAATGTGTACCTAATTTTTTGTGAGTTTGGCCAACCAATTGCTAGCTTGGCCGTTACAATCAGAATTCTCTCTAAGTTCATGGTCAATGTGAAAATTACAAACTCACATTCCTTATTCTTCTTTAGCTTTCATCTGTGCAACAGCATATTCTAAACTCACATAGTAATGTTCATTCTATCCATAGGTATAAGAAATCATAACTGCGCTTGTAACATTTATTCATTTCATAAAATGCATTTTACATTTGATGAAATATTACACCTTAATCCCTGTATTTGTTACATCTGTAAGCAAATATTTAGTGGAAAGAGAAAAGGTACCAAGCAAGGAGAGGGTGACACGCTCTCAGTCATTTCAGCTTTGTTAGGCTCCAAATTCCCATGAGATGTTATGAGTGAACTATGCAATTCCTACAAGTGTTCAAAGGGCTCAATATATTCAGAGCTGAAATATGGTCAGAACAATTGAAGCTCGGTAGATGCAGAAAGGATTTTTTCAAAACTGGAAGTAATATGTTCAGGGAAGACAAGTCACCTGTTTCTAATATACGAAACACAGCGACTGTCGTCTAATCAGACGACCACTAAAGGAATGGGATCCTACTCATATAATGAAAAGATGGCTAGGGATAAATCACACAGCTGAGGATGCTCGGATAGAAGCAAAGAATAATGCAAGTGAGAATGCCAACCAAGAAGCAATATGAAATATCTTAAATAACAATTTCATTGTTTCTGGTCAAGCATTATGTAATATTTTTCATAAATATTTTAAAAGATGAGCAAAATAAAGAAAGACCCTTGACTAGATGGATTCACACACTGCTTCAAGCATGCCAACAATCATGACGTGGGCCAGGCACCTCAGATTGAATCTCCCCCTGACCATAATCCCTCCTCGTAGGAATCACACGAACTTCAAGGTTACTCAGACGCAGCATATCCAAAGGTACATTTATTTTTCTCCCAAAACCATTTTCATATAAGTAAGCCACCACCACCACCACCACCACCACCCCCCACTATGGTACCTTGGAGCACTATGATTCAGAACTGACTGACAGGTGCTTAACAACAAGAACAGCATCTGTACCGCAGTAGGTCACTAGGACTTCCTCTCACGATGCCGTCCATGCTGTCGTCAGTGCAAATGATTCCCACCACCCAGGGGACCCTATGACAAATGATGCAGACATGCTATCTTGATTTTGTTAGATTCGGGGAAGGAAGACGAGCTCACCTTGGGCACACGGAATAATCACGACCAGTTGAGATGCAAAAGCGGCAAAAGGAGTTTATTAGCTAGCTCGAGCTAGGGCTTCCTCCCTCCGCTGCCCTGCGCAGCGAGGGTGCAGTGTCCAAAGGGAATCAGCCCAGAGCTCTTTGTTCCCCGGGCTTTTATAGGACCAGGGACAAGGGGGCAGTCCAGAGTTGCTGCTCATTGGAAAAACCTTCTGGCACCAGTATTGTCCAGCGGTGATTGGTGAGTAGGTTTGCGCGTGTTTCCCTGATTGGTCAGTCCCTGGTGGGCTGTCACTCGAACTCTATTGGCTAAGGTGTCATCAGGAGATGTGTCCCATTGGTTAGGTCTGATCAGGAGATGTCAGGAGATGTGTCCCATTGGTTAGGTCGGATCAGGCGATGTCAGACGATGTCCCATTGGTTAGGTGGATCAGGTGATATGTTGCATCAGTAACCAGGAACTTGAAACCGAAACCGAAACCGAAACCGAAACCTAGGCCTACTTCAAACCCCGGCTTTCATACAGCCAGTTTTAACTTTTACTCTGCTGATTCTAGCAGTTGCACACCCGTGCCCCACCATTTCATAAATGGCAATGTAGTCCATCAATTTTTTAGATATGGTGAAAGAATTTCACTCGAAAGCGGTCTTTCTGCAAGCCCTTCCCCTCCTCCTGCTATGGCAGGAGCTCCCATGAGCTCGGTGTGCAGGTGTGCACAGTGCACTTACAGGGAAGCAGGGCGGCAGCATCAGCAACAGTGGGTAGCCTCAGACGGACCCCTGGTTTCCCTCCATACCTCCATAGTGTGCCTCCGCAAGCTTCCACAGCAACACCCGTCCAGGAGAAATGGTCAGCTTGCTATGTAAATTCAATATCAAAACAAGTTCAGTACCAATCTCCCTTTCACTAGACTAGTTTTCTGCCCATCTTTAACAAGAATCCTATGACACCTCCACCTTGAAGATTTCATTTGAAGAACGATAGTTGTGGCTTGAGAAATTTGGTAGAAACCTACTGTAATGTTCTGGAAATAAGGCAATAAGAGAGAGCTGGGAGAAGTGATCATGGCTCAGTGAAGGAAAACTTAAACTGGTAAACATTGTTGAAGTCATTGAAGAAATTCACATTTCCAGTTTAAACAACTAGCATGGGAAGTAAGGATTTGAAACAAAGCCCTGGATGTAACTAAAGATTCCTGGCTAAGGTTTGATGTCTATTTCTTCTTGTATAACAAATGACTCTACTTTGTTTACAATGTAGATTGGTACCTCTGCAAAAAGTCTCAGCCCACACTTAGCTTAGACTCAAGCAGCTTTTAACAGGAAAATATAGCTTTCCTATCTTGTTCTGCTTGTTTCCATTTTGTATTAGAAATGGCAGATGCTGAGACTGTTTAGAGTGAGCAGGTGGTTAAACATGGTCTTTAAACATTGGATTTTAGACTACTCTTTTCCCCAGCTAAATATCATTCTTAGGTATTTTATATGCTTAGGGTTTAAAAGTATCTAAAATCTTAAACTTGTTCTAAAAAAAAGTTGTAATCACTCATATCTTGTCTCGGCAAGGGGGAGGGGGCATTTACAGAGCAAACTAACTCATGCTTTTGTCAACCTGGGTTGACCTGCCACGTAAGTGACAACTTTTGAAGTTAGAAATTAGAAAATACCTCAAAATATCCCATTTGTGATTTTTAGCTTCTCACTCATTGTAATTCTGAGTTCTTCAGTGTGAGGTGTCAGTGGCTTCTTCATTCTCTTTCCTCATTGGCAAAATGCCTTTAGTCTTGGATAAAATATCTCATTTTTCCTTTAAACAGACTTGTAATATTTTTCATAGGTAGTATTTTTACTTGCAGCCTTTCCCCTACAGCTGTAGTAATGTTAAAGAAACCCAAACCCACTGCCTTTGAGATGGTTCAGACTTACAGCAACCCGAAAAACTCCATTCATTGCCATTGGGTCCTCGATTGTACATCTTTCTAGTTGGTGTTGACTCTGTGGTCAGCAGCTCAACTCATAACACACTCGATCACCGAGACTCTAGTGACCCTGTTCACTGCCACTCGGTCCATGCTGAGTCATAGCATCCTTACAGAACAGGGGAGAACTATCTGAGACTGTAACTGTAAACAAACAAACAAAAACCTTACAGCCACCAAATCAAGACTGACCCATCGTGACCATTTGAAGACAGAGTAGAACTCACCGCTGTGAGTTTCAGAGATAGGAGTGAAATCTATTTGTCCAGCACAGTGGGTGGAGATTTCAACTGCGAGCCATTTGGATCACAGCCCACCGTGTGAGAACTATACTATCAGGGTTCCTGTAATGCACTGCCATCAAGTCAATGCTGATTCTAGAAGCTCCTTGTGGGTTTCTGACTTGCACTGTTTACCTGAATAGGAGCCCAGTCTTTCTCCCAGAGCTGCTGGTGGTTTCGAACTGTCAACCATGAGGATCACAGCCCAATGCTTATCCACTACACCACCAGAGCTCCTTTAGGGCTCCTACAAGAGACAGTAAAATGACCCACTGGCTTTAAAAATGTGCAAATCTTTGCAGAAACGGGCTGCCACATATTTCTCCAGTGAAGCAGCTGATGGGCTCAAATCTCTGAACTTTAGGTTAACAGCTGGCTGCATGCTTACTCATTCAGCCAGAATCTTTTGAGAGAGTTTACTGATATGAAATTGACTGTTGGATAAAAATAACTGCACCTTTGGATTTGCTAGATTTGAGTAATCTTGAAGTTGAAGTTCTTGTGATTCTGATGAGGGGGGCACATCGTCAGGTGGATCTTCAATCTGGAGGAAATGGAAAAGTTGAAGTGGAAGATAGCCTTGGGTAAGCTTGGGTATCGTGAGAGTAGACAGAAAATCACACGCAACAGCACAAAAGGAAATAGCACCCAACATGGTAAAACTGTCCTCTTTACTACACTATTTCTTCATGTTTACTGGTTGATAGATGATGGCTTGTTTGACGCGCACTCACTCTCACTTCTGTTATTTAAGCAGTATAGAGTCATAGGGCACCTACTGTGTACAGCGACTGCCTTTGACATTGAGGATGTGATGACAAGAAGAGACTGAGTGTCTCTTGCTCCAATAAAGCTTATAATTGTGTCAGCATTTATACATCAATCAAATATCATATTAATGAATGAATCTTTCTAAACTCATGTAATGGTTCCAGGGGAAAAATAATGAAATGCAAATCCTGTGCCAGTGGAATGCTTTCCGAGAAAGTCAAGTCGGTTGGGGCCTGAAGGACATGGAGAAGTTGTTTAGGGCTAAAGTGAAGAGCGGTCCAGAAGGAAGATGATTTAAGTGCAAGAGATATGGTGTGGGATAAGTACTTGGAGAAGTAGAAGGAGAACGTGCTATCGGATCTCAAGAGGACCACGGTGAAAGATGTTATCGGGGACCAGATTATACAGTTTGTGGGGCAACTGTGTAAACATTAAATCTAACGTGACAGCAATGTTTGACTTCAGGCCTAAATTAAAACTCCATTTTGTAGTTCGACTACGACGGTCCCCTCCTGCTTTTAATGACAAGAAATTTCGCCTCCCATGAGAGAAAAGGCCATGTTCTATCTTGTTCTAGGGATTCTTGGTTAAAAGCTATTTATCAAGCATGTCTACACTCTTGTATTGGCCAACATTTCCCAGAAGGGTAGGAAATAGAATCAAATCATATTAAGCAACGATGTAGTCCTGCAATTGTATCATAACGCTGATAAACATTAGGTGAGAGACTATTGTTAAGAAAGCTTCTCGTGTGTGTGTGTGTGTGTGTGTGTGTGTGTGGGTGTTGGGGGGGTTATAGTTTGATGACCCTTGGTGACATTTTCCCTTCCCTTGTACTGTCCCACCTCTACCCCCTTATCATCTGTCAACTCAAGGCCTTTGAAGCTCTGGTATACTGTGTTACATGCCAGACAGTTTGATACCCCCAGCCGCCCTGCGGGAAAAAGACAAGGCTTCCTACATTGCGACAGAGTCTGCAAACCCACAGGGGCAGTTCTACTGAGCACTATAGGGTCTCCATGAGTCAGAAGCAACATGATGGCAGGGAGTTCGATTTGAGTCTGGAGTTCTCCTTGATTCTGGGAACACACTGCAGCATTATTCCTTGGTGCCTGTGTTTACCAATTTCATGAATTTAAAATTTAAAAAATATATATTATTTCTAGCACAGTACAGGTCTGGTATTCCACAATGGCAGACACCATAAAGAGTTAGATCTGTCCTAAAAGTCATGTAATGCCTTAGAAGAGTGCTAAGTCTAAAAGGTCACTCTACAAGATGGTCAGTATCTAGCCAGTGCAGCTCCGATAGGGAATGGAGAAGAAGTGGGGCCAGATAGAACGGATTCTACTCCTTCACATTCACTTACTGACAATGAGTCGATGCTGACCTATAGTGACCTCATAGGACAGGGTAAAACTACCCCTGGGTTTCCAAGAGTAACTCTTTTAGGGAGTAGAAATCCCTGTCTTTCTTCTGCAAAGCAGCTGGTGGTTTCAAACTGCTGACTTTAAAGACTGAAGCTCAGCATGGAACCATGACACAGCCAGGGCTCCGATCTTCTCCTTCAAAGGGTCTACATTAGAACTCCGCTCAGCCTCATCCAACTCTGTCCAGAGAGCTTCGACTGCATGCACAAGTACAGGTAACCGGTCTAGTCTTCAGAGTAATATTTTTTATCACTCAGTGATTCAACTGGAACATAACTTATGTAACTAGGTCATTCTGGCTGTATCAGAAAGAAAGAAAGAAAGAAAGAAAGAAAGAAAGAAAGAAAGAAAGAAAGAAAGAAAGAAAGAAAGAAAGAAAGGAAGAAAGAAAGACATTGGTCTTTGCATAAGAGGATTCGTGGCCATTCTTCTACTGTTCTTAAAGAGAGATCCCAATATTTATTTTGCTTACTTACTTAATGATATTTTACTTACTTACTTACTTACTGATATGTTAGAATCAACAACTCTCTTTTGAGCACCATTAGCCCTCCTGAAACGATTCAAGGCTGATGGAGATGATTTTCCCTCTTCAAAGAAGGAATTCATTCGCAAGGATGTAGTTCTTTGCCACAATTCAATATTGTCTAGTTAGACCACTGAGCAGCAAATGTGCAGCCCTTGCTGTGAAAATGCTTACTTCTAACGGCAAGTATCTATGCCATGGGTTCGTCGTCTGTATTGTACAAGTCCTTTATGCAGATTGCCACCTTCCTGGGGACTCTTCTTTCAAAAAGGAGAAGTCACTCTGGGTGGCTGTGGTGTCTTTTCTTTGCCAACTAATACCTAATAAATTGCACTGCAGTTTCACGTAATATGCATATGGTTTATTCCTTTTGACTGCTATCTATGTTGAATTCAAATTCCCTGGTAAAAATCACCGCCTATATGGAACGAAGATCTCTAAAATTGTAATTTATTGGAACAAACAGTATGTGAGGAGGCCAGGTGGCATAATGGTTACTCTTTGGCCTGTTAACTGAACGGTTAGCAGTTTGAAACCACCAGCTGCTGCTGGAAAAAGATGATGATTTCTACTCCTAGTCTCAGAAATTAGGACAGTTCTATACTATTCTGTAGGGTTGCTTTGCATTGGAACTGACTCAATGGCAGTGAATTTTGAGTTGAGAACAATGTGTTTTTAGAAAAATTTAAAAAGATAGTTTGAATTCTCTATTCAAAGGAAAGGGAAAATATTTACTATGAGTTCAGCAGGTTTTATCGAAAACATACAGAACACTCTCTTTGTTGTTGTGCTTTCTAGCTCCTCAGATAATTTCAATGAATTCAATACCATCTTTGAAGTCACCAAAATCTAATGCAAATGCAATTAATTAATGTAGGCAATGTTGGCAGAAAAGAGAACACTAAAAAAATCAGTGATAACCCCTGTCCTAGTTATAAACTTATGGCTAGTCAGAACTTTTTTTTTACAATTTTACTCCAATAATTAGCTTCTTAAAGTGAATTTAGCATAACTAGGAACATATTTCTCTCCCAGGAAAGCTCCAGAGCCTCTCTGTGTTAATCCTATAAATATCACCTTATAAATCATTTTATGTATAATAGCATGAGAGAGCACTCTGTAATATTGGATTCATTAACAATGCATTATACTGCACATAATAAGCTGTGCATATCTATTTGTGTGTGTGTACCCCAAAGCCATTGAGTTAATTCTGACTCATGGATAATAAACCACTCATATAGATCTTATATATGGTTTCTGAAGCTGTAAATCTTTATGTAAGCAAATAGCTGCAACTTGCTTGCTGCTTGGTTTGAGTATTTGCTTTCATTGCACGAGTACTGGGTGTGAAGTGACAAGGACAAGTTTCTGTTGATGTTTCTCAGGTGAGCAAATGGGTATCAGCTATCATATGTTCATTGTGTTCATGCACGAGTGTGTACATGAACACATGCACATACACATACAGAGCGGTTATTCTCTCTGTTTTGCATACTTGTTAGAGTCTGATTTGTTAGACATTTAGGGCATCCTGAAAAAAAAATCTTGCTTAAAAAAAGAAAGAAAGAAATTTTCAGAGGGAGATGAAACAATGCTCTAACAGCAGATTTAGCTCATTCTCAAATGGAGAAAACAAAACTCTTTGGAGCCTTGAATGGTCCCTACTGAATCCTGAGCTGGAGCACCATGAAATTGTTTATAAGCACTAAAACGCATTTTTATTTTATGCCTATTAATGCAAAGGTACTTGTAACTGGGTAATTGGTTCTAATGAATCCTTGCTTTACTAGGGAACATTTTTTAGCATCTACTTTATGATTAACATGCCATCTAGTTTTCAAAATAAAGGCAGATAAATAGCTTATAATTGTCAATTCTCCTATTATTGATTAGAAATTTTAAAGCTCGTTAGATTTAAGTAACCATATTTGTAAGGTAGCACATGTAACTAACACATGACCTGGGCTTATGTATTTTAAAGCAAATTTTAGAAAATGTAATACTTTGCTCTCCTTTGGTTCTCATAAGAACCAATAATACCTATGAATTTAGGTGACCCTCTGCAGACACTGATCAAATTAATGGATTAATTTAAAATTCTATTTTATTAGCCTTCAGAAAATCATTGCAGATAGCCCCGCAATGCTGAGCTTGGTGTTTTACATATTCAATCTCATAGCTACTTCAACAGCTCTTTCAGAATGGTCTTAGGTGAAGGACAAAAACAAAAACCACTTCCTGTGGCTGCAGCTGTTCGATGCCTTCAGGTGGGTTCCAACCCTTAGCACCCGGCGTGCAATGGGATGAATCAGCACCTGGTCCTGCGCCATCCTCACCGTTGCTCTTCGGCTGGGTCCGTTGTTGGAGCCACTGTGACAGTCCAGCTCCGCAAAGGCCTTCCTGAGCTGCCCCTCCACTTTACCAAGCAAGGTGTCCTTTTCTACGGACTGGCTTCTCCTGATAACACGTCCAAAGCAGGGACAATGAAGTCTTACCACCCTTGCCTTAGGCACATGAAACTCATTTATTAAGCAACATGTATTCAATGTCTTCTATATGCTAGGCTGGCAAAATAAAGATCAATCAGGTTTGGTGTCTGCTCTTGGAGAGAGGACAAAAACAACTCATGAGCTTTGTTTATTTCAGTTTTTAAATAGATTGTACTGATGAAAAAAAACTTGATTAATATAAAATTTTAGAATAATAGGTTGAGACCATTCAAAACTTAGGTATATTTTTTCTATTTTTAAATATAGTTATTTATTGCAATCAATCATTATATATTGTTCACATTTATCAAATATTTTGCTTAATGTTTGGCTTTTAACAATTTTTTGTGTGTGATTATTTTAGATGGCAATATAATCCCAAAACTCTCTTACCAATATCAGAAGTGATGAGACCTTAGTTAAACAGTAATGCATGATATAAGGTCAAAAATGTCAGTCATTTTTTCTGTGAAGAAAATGCATCATTAGATTATTTTAAATCATTTTTAGAAGCTATTTGTCAAGGCGTGGTGAAATTTTTAGTAGAAACTTTGCGCAGTTGATCCATATATTGCTTAGTTGATCAGATTGTTTGATTTGTCCCAAATTTTAGGCTGCAAATATGGAATTATCTAATATCGAAGTGGTTTTAGGAACAATGGTTGAACATAATGGTAATATTAATATTAATGTATCTCTTATAATGAATATTAATTAAATAAGACATATTTCCAATAAATCAATTTGCTTATAATAAGGGGTTCAGGTTCATTTCTTTAACCTACTACATACAAATGTGCAAGCTGTGCAAGGAGGATGAATTAACACTCCCAGCAATTCCTTTGTCTTGTCACTTCAGTGACATGAAACAGAGTTTGAACGGATATGGCCATAATGCTCAATATTTCCTGTGTTGGCAGAGAAAAAGCCATTAGCAGTTATTTCCCGATTACTGTGTTTTCTATACTTGTAAATTGAATTATGGTATTAGTCTAGCGAGTGATTGAACCAAAGCCTGTTAATTTTCTTTGCAGATTTTTTTCATCTTCTTTTGTTTGGAAGTGCTGAGTGATTCAGGTTACACTTCAGACTTAAAGAAATGTGTTGGCCCTGATTTCAGAACCTAGATAAGAGTTCACTGTAAGATCTGACAATCAGGTAGAAATGGGAAAATTAAATGAATAAAAAAGGAGTTTCATAAAAGGACACTTTAAGTTAGAGGGAGCGAAGGTGACATCCCTCCCATCATGAAAATGGCAATTAGCCTTCTATAAGTCACCTTATTTGCGGCAGCTCAGTGATTCTTAAGCTCTTTTGATGTGGTAAGAAAATAAAATGTAAACAGTTCCAAGTTATAGCAATGTTCTAAACTATTATACAAACCCATTGGGTTATTTTTAAAACTGTGCTTTGGATGCCAGTGTCCCCTTCCTGCTGGCTGTAGTAAAGCTGTTGATCTATTTAAATCTGGGGAGTGGGGGTTGATGATTTAGTGTGGACTGTGTGTATGCAGTTCATCCTAATTTCTAGAATTCCTGGTGGTTCAAACAGCTTACTGCTGTTTCTCAGTGGAGAGAAATGTTGATGTAGCATTTGGGAGGCTGTATACATTCCACTCTTTCTTTAGAAATGGCAGATGGGCTGTCCCTGACATCTCTGCTCCATGTAGTTGTTGCCATAAAAATGAATGTTTTAAAAATAGTGATCATAAAAGTTGCCTTCCCTGCTGCCACTTCAGATTTGCAATGTTATATCTTCTTTTTAAAAATTCAACCTTGATATTCCCGTGAATAATCACTGAGAGAAAATTCAAAGGATTTCAAACATGTCATTGAAATAGAATACACTAAACTGTAAGAACTGCCCTTCTCCATGCTTCCTGGCACTCTTGGTTGTACCCATGTTCTGTTCTGTCCTTACTTTGAAAGTCAAATATATTAATTTAAATACTATTTGCTGAGAGGATCAAAAAAGTTTTCAATAAAATAGGATCATTACAAAATACTGTGTCTTGGGTCTCCACGCATGCATTCCCTTAATACAAGAGCACCTTGCTCAGCTAAATGGTCATTTCATGATACCTTCCCGACATGATCGCTGAAGACAGACGTGTGCATAAGCAAACGTGATGAAAAAAGCTGATGGTGCCTGGCTATCAAAAGATATAGCATCTGGGGTCTTAAAGGCTTGAAGGTAAACAAGCGGCCATGTAGGGAAGCAACAAAGCACACAGAGAAGAAGCACATAAGCTTGTGTGAACACGAGGTGTCGATGGGATCAGGTAGCAGACATCAAAGAACAAAAACCATCATTGTGTTATCACCTTCCCCACATAGACCCTGAAGACGAATGTGTGCATAAGTAAGTGTGGTGAAGAAGGCTGATGGTGCCTGGTTTTCAGGCTGGGGTCTTAAAGGCTTGAAAGTAAACAAGCTGCCATCTAGCCTAGAAGCAACAAAGTCCATATGAAAGCAGCACACCAATGTGTGATCATGAAGGTCCGAGGGACCAGGTTTCAAGCACCAAAGGGGGGGGGATCACATCGCCATGAATGAGGGGTCGTGTGATGGGGACTCAATGCCGATCTGTAGATAACTGGACATCCCTTGCAAAGGGGTAGTGGGGAGGAGAAGATGCACTCAGGGTTCAGTGTAGCAACAATGAAAATCACAACCATCCTCTAGCTCTTAAATGCTTCCTCCCCCCAACTATCATGATCCCAATTCTACCTTGCAAACCTGGTTAGGCCAGAGGATGCAAAGTGGTACAGATGGGAACTGGAAACACAGGGAATCTAGGACAGATGAACCTCTCAGGACCAACGGTGAGAATGGCAATACCCGGTGGGAAGTGGGTGTAG
Organism: Tenrec ecaudatus; assembly: GCF_050624435.1. Classification (NCBI taxonomy): domain Eukaryota; kingdom Metazoa; phylum Chordata; class Mammalia; order Afrosoricida; family Tenrecidae; genus Tenrec; species Tenrec ecaudatus. The sequence continues at coordinate 124,055,292 of NC_134534.1, read as the reverse complement.
AAAGGGGGAACCACTGATCACAGGGATCTGCATGTAACCTCTTCCCTTGGGGATGGGCAACAGAAAGGTGGGTGAAGGGAGACGCTGGGCAGTGTAAAATAAGTTAAAATAATAATTTATAAATTATTAAGGGTTCACGAGGGAAGGGGGAGCAGGGAGGGAGGGGGGAGGAAAATGAGGAGCTGATCCCAGGAACCCAAGCAGAAAGCGAACTTTGAGAATGATGAGGGCAACGAATGTATAATGTGCTTTATACAATTGATGTATGTATATGTATGGATTGTGATAAGAGGTGTATGAGCCCCAATAAAAGAATTTAAAAAAACAAAACAAAATGCTGTGTCAAAGGTTTTGAACAAGCCCGATGCCACTACTAATAACTGGAGAAAAGCAATAAATAATTATTAGTGAATTATTATTCATAGCATATGAAAATACTCAAAAAGCTTTAAAATAATTTTTACTAATGGTTACCTAGGTTAAAATAATTACTATAAACAGAACTTACATTTTCTATTGTTCAACAACGATTCTCCAAACCCTAAAATCAATAAGGAATCATATTGTGTTACAATGTTTCTTCTAATGAATGTATAGAACATAAGTGCTGATGTATAAAGAGACCTCACATTTTCTATAATTAGCTGTAAGAGAATGATGGCATAGTTTTTTTAATCTCGCCCATTAGTTGGTTGTCTTGTTAGTTGGTTTTAAGTGTATACCAATAATCATTTTCATGACATTGCTCACTTTTAGCAAAAAATATTCTTGTTACTGATGTTGGAATATTTTAGTTTATTTTCAGATTCCACAGATTGAAGAGACTTTAGACACACATTTATTATGGAAATATTAAGACCAATATAAAATCAGAGCAGATTTTAAAAAGTTTGTAGGAAAATCCAATTGTCTTTTAATTCCACTTTCCGTGAGTTTTTTGAGGCTCTCATGTAATTTGATGAGCCCCCATTTGCATATTTTTTGACTCTAATCATTATCAATAGTTAATCAATTCTTTCATTCTCTCAACTCTATTTTAACCAGCTATTTTTATATTGCAGACCACCCCTCTAAAAAGGATTTGATACAATAAATATTAATGTTTACAAATCGACTCTTCTATTAGGAGTTATGCCGACCTTAGCCAGGTGTAGCCAATATTGGCTTGCCTGAACCTTGCATGTGTGCTAAGTTGGCAAGTCATCATGAACAGGCTGGTGCAGGGAACTGACCTTTCATGGCTGGTGGTGTGCTGCTTGCTAGCTTTGGAAAAAGGCAATAGGCCCATGTGCCTTATGTCATGCAGTTGCCTGGCCCAGGTTTGTTCTAAAAATAGCTGGTATGTAAGGTTCCAAGAGATGATCATTGTGTGCAACACATTTTGAGATCTAGACTCAGAACAGGTATACTCATGGTTTCTATTACATATTTTTTAATCATACATATTTTTAATCATACATACATCCATTTTGTGAAGCATATTTGTACATTTCTTGCCATCATCATTCTCAAAATATTTCTACTTGAGCCCTTGATATCAGCTCCTCATTTCCCCCTCCCTCCCAGCTCTCCTCTCCCTCATGAACCCTTGATAATTTAGAAATTATTATTTTATCTTATCTTACACTGGCCGACGTCTCCCTTCACCCACTTTTCTGTTGACCATCCCCCAGGGAGGAGGTTATACGTAGATCCTTGTCATCAGTTCCCCCTTTCTACCTCCACCTGCCCTCCATCCTCCCGGTAGTGCCACACTCACCACTGGTCCTGAAAGGACCATCTGTCCTGGATTCCCTATGTTTCCAGTTCCTATCCGTACCAATATACTTACTCTGGTCCAGCCAGATTTGTAAGGTAGAATTGGGATCATGATAGTGGGGTGGGGAGGAAGCATTTAAGAACCAGAAGAAAGTTGTATGTTTCATCATTGCTACCCTGCACCCTGACTGGCTCGTCTCCTCCCAGTGATCCTTCTGTAAGGGGGTGTCCAGTTGCCTACAGAGGAGCTTTGGATCTCCACTCTGCACTCCCCACCCCATTCATAATGATATGACTTTTTGTTCTTTGAAAGCAAGCCACAAAGTCTGACAGATACATGAAGTGAAGCAGTTTTATGATAGGAAGAAAACTGATTTTGCAAAGCATGTGGATTCAAGAAGAGGAGGATGATTTATGTTTCTGCAATCAATCCTTCTACTTTCCATTTCTGATTTTTTTGATGAGTTCTCATTGTCATCGAGTCGATACTGACTCATAAAGATCTTAGAGGACAAGGTACATGCAACTGCCCCCTTGAGTTTCCAAGACTGTAATTGTTTAGGGTAGAAAGTCCCATCTTTTAGCCATGGAGGGGTGGCTTTGAATTGCCAAACTCGCAGATACAACCTTGCCCAATACGTTGGTTGATGAGTACTCTGAATTAATTATTTGACCACTGAATGCAAGCACACCTGGGAGATATTGTAGCTTTGGTTCCAGACCACTCCAATAACTGGGTTCCTAGGAAGTGTTTGTTGTTTCCGTGCATATGAAGTCATGTTCACATGATACAATACTCCATTCAGGAGCCTCGGTGGTGCTCCGGGAAGGGAGATGGGCTTTCCATTGTACTGATGGATCCTCATGACCTTTCTGCTCTTCTAAAGCTTGACGGTCTCCGAAACCTGCCCCGAAGCTGCGTCACCTTGATGGCAGTGAGGGTGCTCTATGCATTGTGCAACAGCATTCTGAAAACGTTTGAAATATTTCGATGATTACCAGAATGTGGCACAGAAACACAACATAGGCACATGCTGTTAGAAAAATGGCTTCGTTAGACAAGTTCCAGGCAAACTTGCCACAGACCTTCACTGTATAGAATGCAATGTCTGTGAATGAAATGACAGTACACTTGTACTTCAGTGAAAACTTTTATTTCTAAAGTCTTGGGGATTTTTTCAATGTAATACATATCACATAAGGTACCGTATTTTCTGGATCATAATATTTTAATAGATACTCTTATTACCACTAGCAGCTTTCACTATCATTATCAGTATTACTATAAGCAAATATCTGGGTTTTTTTTCCTATGGTAAACCTATATTAAATTATTTGTATGTTGTGGGGAAGAAGCTATTAGCTTCCTCTGTGAAGATGAGTTAGAGTTTGGGGAAAATGGAAAAGACCATTGTTCTGAACGTGTGTTTTCTTGAAAGCTTTCTTCATGATCTTATTTACCACACTTTATTCACTTCTGTTCAGCAGGACACAATAACTTTGCATTTATGTAAGCCTTTACAAGCCTTAAGGAGCCCTGTCCCATACGTGTTGGATGGTGAACCACAGGTTGCCAGTTCACAGTCGTGAGCTCCTTTTCAGGGAAAGATGAGGCTGCCTGCTCCTATAATTATGTATAGCCTTAGAAAACCTAGGTAGGATCCCGAGGAGTCAGCATTGACTTCTGGAAGTGGACTTTTTGTTGCGTTTGCTGTTTGGAGGAGCTGTAAGCGTCCCGGGTGATACCAATGGTTAACATGCTCGACTGCTGATTGAAAACTTGGAGGTCCAAATCTGCAGAGTCGTCTAGGAGAAAGGCCATCTGCTTTTGAAAAACCAGCCGTTGGAAACCTGGGAGTGCAGTTCTGCTCTGTCAGAGATAGAGGACTGGCAGTCAGAATCTACAAAATAGCCACTGGTGTGAGTTAATGAATGCTTAGTTGTGTATATTTTGCCAAAACTGAAAAAAAAAAACCCAACATGAATAACAATGAGTACAGGGGGAAAGAAAATGCTCTAAAATTGATTGTGGTAAAGATTGTACAACTTCTTGAAATGGTTGAACTATTGTATGGTATGATATATAGACAAAGTGCCCAAAAAAACCCTATTTTTGACAATAAAAAAAATAGCCACTGGCTTTACGGAAGCTTCACAAGCAGGTTGAATTGACAAAGGCTGGACCGACTACATTTTTAATTTTCTTTTGGAGAATGACTTTAAGGTAAGAGTAGTTTATATCTGGCCTTGCCACATTGGAACGATTTTAGGAACACCAGAGGGGATATAAGTTCATTTGTGGTAATAGCGATGATTATATATTACAGGCTGCTGTATTTTGGAGAGCAAAGGGTTTGCATTTTATATGATTGATTTGGAAGCAACCCTCTGTGGTGTGAATGGCTGACTCCACGTTTCTGATTGTTAACCAGTGTGTTGCTAATCTTCCTGGCATTATTCACACCTGAGAAACGGAGACAGGTCAGAAAGTGTCACTTGCATGATTTTACTGTTGAAAAGCAGGATACCCGTTATGCATTCTGACAAGAAAATTATCGCTGGCCCCCTAAGCCGAAAGCAATTTCTGAGCTGTCGTCATCACTTAATGGAGTTCTGCTTCCAGGGGGTTTGCGTTTTAATTTCCAATGACTTTTATGTAACAACCTCTTGAACATATAAGTCTCGGGTTAATTGAAACGAACCCCTGCAGGAGATAAGGTCATATGTTGAATTAACTATTATCTGCAATCTGGTGTCGTTAATGTTTGCCGTGTCTCAATCTATAGTTTTATTTCAATCCAATGGTTCACTGTGTCTTCTTTTTTTATGAGAACTGCTTGGAACAAGCCCATATACTTGCAGCTATTAAAGTTTGAAAAGTCAAATTGTCTGTCTCTACGTTTTTTAACTATAGAAGGTAGAGCCTAGTGAACTTGTTCATCTATATCAGGCTGTTAATTGAGACTGTTCTCACTTATTTGTCTGGGTCATATTTTTATTCCCTCTTTCAGAGAAGGATGACATATAGCTTATAAACCTGAAAATATGGTTTCCTAATAGCATCATGGTTTTGAAAACCTTGCTCTTTATAAATAGAGAACAGCTCATTAAAGAAATATATGAGACATCCTTAAATAAATAGAACTTGAATATTAATGAATAGGATAGTAGCTATAGATTTCAAGCAAAGAATGATCTATAAATAGAAACAATGAATTTACATAACTATTATCAATCTGCTTCAGATTAGAAAATGAAACAAATATTCCAAAGAACAAGCATTAACCTTTTCCTTAGACTTTTATCTAAGCAATGATGATCTGGCTCAAAGTCACCTCTAAACAAACATAGAATGCAGTTTAACTAGTTTAGTGAGAGTTCTTATTTTTTTTAATATTGTGTGGTTTTATTTTAGAATTTGAAAAAATTATACATATGGGTACAGAAACAAAATAAGTCAACACCAATAGGAGCGTTACATCTTAAGGCCTGGAGGAAATGAACAGCTAGAAAAGTAGACGGGAGCGTGTAATTCTTTAAAAGCTAAGGAAATGCGTTCAGCATGAGCATGAAGCCAATAGTTTAAAATTATGTACATAAAGTTAATCAATGACTTGTTTAGAATTTTGATCTGAAATTATAGCCTTTTTTGTTTCATTCTGTGTACTTTCTTACTCTTTTCAAAAGCAAGTGTTGCCCATTTTATTGAGGTTGTTTGGAATAGAGTTGATTCTCCTTATTCTCTGTAGTTATGACCCATGGAAGTCCCTTCAAACACTGACAGTTTTGGTGATGCTGTGAATTCAGAGCTACCAATTAAAGCATGGCTGAAAGATGGGACTGTTGGCTCCTATAAAGATTTAAAGGTCTGGAAATCTTACATAGGGTCACAGGAAATTGGAATGTACCCAATGGTATAGGAAGTCTTGCTCCTAGGGAAAACACAGGGTTAGCTTCATAGGAAGCTCTGACCAATGAATGCCATGTCTTGTTTTATTAGGTTTCTGTTTAAAGACATTATTTTTTGCTGACGTTATGAGCCATGGAGTCACTTGACTCATAAGGAGCTTTGGATACTAAAAGGAAACAGTTTCCATTCCTGTGACATCTTCACAGTCACTGTGTTTTAGTAGATTGTTGCAGTCACCGCATCGGTCCATCTCACTGAGAGTCATCTTCTTCTTTGCTGACCTTTCGCTTTGTGATATCCTTCTCCAGTGTTTGGACTGTCTTGTCCAAAGTAAGAAAGATAAAGTCCTTCCATCCTCACTTCTGAAGAGTATCTTGCTGTACTTCATCTGAGATCAATGTGCTGTTTTCTTCTGGCAGTCCGTGGTATATTCAAGATTCTTTGCCAACAGAACAATTCTAATTCATCGATTCACATAGGCTAAATGTCTTCCCATGAAAAGAGATACATTTGTGGAGGTTGGGTGGGGTGGAAATTATTATAACAATATATATGATAATGTAATAAATGATAAATAAAAAGAGATACATATTATTTAATGCACATTAAATTAATTACACATTAATACACTAAATGGTTAAGTGCCAATTCATTGACACTGAACTTATGGTCAATAGCAACAACGCCTTCTTCAACCTCCTTTATCTAACACATAATTTTTTTCTCTTAAGGCACATCATTGAGCATACTTAAGCTTGTAAGAAGCCATATAGGGCATGATTAAGGGTAATGTAACTAAGAGGAATTTCTGAAACCCTGGTGGGGACTGAGCATGATAGTGGGACAGGAGGAAAGTCAAGGGAAATAGAGGAAAGAGCTGGCAGGCAAAGGGCATTTATGGAGGTCTAGATAAAGACATGTACATAAGCAAATATATTTATATATGAGGATGGGAAAATAGATCTATGTGCATATATTTATAGGTTTAGTATTAAGATAGCAGAAGGACTTTGGGCCCCCACTCAAGTACTCCCTCAATGCAAGAATACTTTCTTCTATCAAATTGGAATTCTATGATGTTCACCTTCCCAACACAACCACTGAAGACAAAGCGGTGAATAACAAATGTGGTGGAGAAAGCTGATGGTGCCCAGCTATCAAAAGATATAGTGTCTGAGGTCTTAAAGGCTTGAAGGTAAACAAGCGTCCATCTAGCTTAGAAGCAACAAGGCCCACATGGAAGAAGCACACAAGCCTCTGTGATCACGAGTAGCCAAAGGGATAAGGTATAAGGCATCAAAGAACAAAAAATTCTTACCATAGTGAATGAGGGATGGAGTGCAGAGTGGAGAGCCAAAGCCCATCTGTAGGCCACTGGATAGCCCTTTACAGAAGGATCTCTGGAAGGAGATGAGTCAGTCAGGGTGCGATGTAGCACCGATGAAAAATACAACTTTCCTCTAGTTCCTAAATCCATCCCCCCTCTGCCCTGCATGCTTTTACTATCATGATCCCAATTCTACTTTGCAAGTCTGGCTAGACCAGAGGATGTACACTGGTACAGATAGGAACTGTAAATAGAGGGAATCCAGGATGGATGCTCCCTTCAGGACCAGTGGTATGTGAGGTGATACTGGGAGGGTAGAGGAAGGGCGGGTTGGAAAGGGAGAACTGATTACAAGGATCTACATGTCACCTCCACCCTGAGGGATGGACAACAGAAAAGTGGGTGAATGCAGACGTCAGACAGGGCAGGATATAACAAAATAAAATTTATAAATTATCAAGGGTTCATGAGGGATAGGGAGGAGGGAGGGTAAAAAATGAGGACTTGATGTCAGGTGCTTAAGTGGAGAGCAAATGTTTTGAGAATGATGAAGCAATGAATGTCCAAATGTGCTTTACACAATTGATGTATTATGGATTTTGATGAGTTGTATGAGCCACTAATACAATGATTTTTTTTAAAAAGGACAACGAAAAGTACTTTAAAAGTAGAATTGCAGGTCATATTAATCAGAAAAGCACCACCAAAAAATTTTTTTTAAATGAGAAACATGACATTAAATGACCTGCCAAAAGGACAATTGCTTCCAGAACAAGAGCTGAGACAAGAAGGGGAAGAGGAGGTCACCTTCTCTGACCTTAGCTGGGACAGAATCTGTCATGTAAACATATTTTTCACTACTTTATGAATGTGAGCAGGTGACCATGAAACTGTTGCAGGTCCTAGGCTACAAATAAATTTTAACAAGTAGATCAATTCACAAATATGGGATCTGCTAATAATGAGCATTGACTCTAAGTCAATTTATCAGGAAAGTGAAATTCAATTAATATAGTGATATATTAGCTTATAAATGCAAGTTTTATCATTTTAGGAAATATTCTGAACCACATATAGATTTTCCCCAATTCTCATTTTACAGGTAGAATGATTGCAATAGGAAGATTTAGATTAATGTCATTACTCAAATTCATGAAGAAAAATCAACAGTGTTTTTTTAAGTGTGGTGGTCTTTTCCATCATGGTCGATTGAACTTTTCTCAAGTCAGAATATAGACAAGATTACTGTCTCCTCAGGTCCCCAAATGCATAAAGCAAAAGAGCAACATAATGACTAATTTAAATTTGACTTAATTGACCCACACATATACGGGAACCCTGGTGGCCCTGTAATTAAGAGCATGCATGCTCCCTGAAAGTTCAAGCCCACCAGTTATTCCACAGGAGAAAGATGGCAGTTGGCTTCTGTAAAGATTTCAGTTTTGGAAAACCTATGGAGCAGTCAGCCCTGTCCTTTGGAGTCACTTTAGGAAGGAATTGACTTGATGGCAATAGATTTGGTTTTGTTGGTCGATACATTCAATAGTCCATAACTACTGAGATTCAGCTTAGCTAAAATTTAAAAAGCCACAATACTTGGAATTAAATATTACAGTAATAGTTTATTTATATCTATATTGTTATTAATTACTAGTTCAAAATAAAAATTATATATATATATTCAGTGAAAAGGAAAATCACATACATAAAAAGCTGATATTACAATTAGGAAAAAATCATTATTTGCAGGAGTACATTCTAAACAATGAGAAGATGATTAACAACAAATTTCACTTTCACAATGTTCTATTAAAAACTAAATTGGAAAGAAAAAGGAAACTTGAACCTTATTCTATTTGATAAATTTAGGGTGAATAACTATCCTGATTAAGTGGAAAATAATTGATGATGCTCTTTGCTTCTTGAACCAAGCCCACCTTTAGGAATTTTAGTTGAAATCCAAGTCCTTCTCCATAGCTTTTATTTTTCTCTTCTTTATAACTTACTAGAATAAACTATTACATCTGTGATCTTTATGGCTGACTCAAAAAGAGGTAGGTGCCTGATATAAAAACTAAATATAAAAAAGCAACATTTTAAATGAAATTACCTGAGGTTATTCTATTAGTGTGATACATTTGGAAGTTAAGAGTAATTTCACCAGGAAAATAAAATAATTGCATACATAATCTTCCATGTTTATTCAAAAATAGTTGCCTTACATAAAGACTAATTGTGATAGAACCATCTTTTTGAGTAAAATTAACTCAATATTTGCAACATACTAGTATCTTCTAGTTAAATATATATATGACTTAAAATGTTATTTAATTAAAATGGTTTCTGGGTTATAATGCAGCATATCGTAAGTACATTTTAAATACAAAGAAGGACAAGCAATTATGTATTTGGCAAATTATTAGATAATAGTTTCTTTAAAAATATTTTTAAAGAAAAAATGAAGTTCTAGATTGATACTTTATACACTATGTACTAATATGCTACTCTTTTTTTTTTTTTTAATGTTTCCAGTATAACCACGTTCTCCAGTTGTACAAAGTGATTTGTTCTGGTTTGTCTCTTTCCTGGAGAGCAATGGAGATGCTATTAAGTGGAAGAGGATTGTTTGTATGTCTAATTTACTTCCTGTTAAAATTCTCAACAGCAATTGAAATACCACTCTCAGGTAAAGTTACTGAATTTAGTAACATTCATAAATCCCATATTTGATATATTGTTTAAGTATGGAACTTTTGCTGTTATTATTTTGCAATTTAGGTTTTACTGTTTATAATTCTGCCTATGAATATTTGGAAACATGGAACAAATGAAACAAAAGCAAGCCAACCTATAATCATATCTCTCTCCTTCTCTATATATGATATCACATTTTACTATAAGTCTAAGGTTGTCTGAAATAGCATAGGAAGCTTTTACTTTTAAAACTCTGATTAGTTTAAGAAGAATTATAACTTTAGAGTTACTGGAATTAAAAGAAAGGGATTGGATAAATATTGTATCAAAACTCCATTGATATCTCTATATCTAAATATTTAATGTCTATATCTAAGTTCATTCCACTCTAATCAATTGATAAATTTAAATGTTAACTTAAACTCAAATTTATCATGTAACAAGAAACAATCTATAGATAACATGATCATTTAAATCAAATATGGCCTATAATATTGTAACCATATTTTACTTTAAATATTCAGATTAATTTAAGGATAATTATAATTTAAAGGATAAATAAAAGTAAGGATAATTATAATGAGGAATCACCAGAATTCAACAGAAAGGAACTGAATAGACATTGCATCAATATAATTATGCATAAGTGAAAATAATAAATTAGAAAAATATTAAAAATCTATGTTTTATAATAAAGCAAGACTCACGGAGAATATACAATGATGGAAAATGCAGGAAGATAACATGTTAGTGTGTGAAAAGTCTTATGGATACAGTGCCAGTGGAGACATCCCAGCTCTGGTGCAGCTCTCTACATTGCTCCAGGAGATCTCTGATTGACTCAACAGCAGAAAAAGTGAATCAGAGAGAGAGTGTGTCTGCATCCAGGGAGAAAGAGAGGAAGTTCACAGAGCCTCATGATAAGGCCACACCCACAAGCAAGCATCATCTGGCTGTATCTTGATTGACAGGCTAGGCTCTACCCCTTTACTCTGTTTACCAGGTTGACACAAGATTATGTAATTACTACCACAGATAACCCCTTGTCAACTTGACACGTTTACACAACTCTTTAGCCATACATATTTTTTTAAACAAAACAATAATAAAGTCATATTTGTGTCTAACAGGATAAAACTAAAATTCACACAACTCAAAGTGTGCCAACCTCATTTAAACATAATGTTCTGTAAGTGAACAAAACAAAAAAATGGTCTAAACTTTAAAATTGCAGTTTGATAACAATAGGCAGAAGAAAATAGCATAAATGTAGTATAGCCAGATCCTAAACTCAATTCTTAAAACAGTCAAATTCTATCCTTATCTATGTTACTGTAATCCACATCTAAACTATTCCATTGTTATGAAATATGACTTTAGGCCTCTGACTGCATCAAGTGGGGATGTGACCTTCTGTCAGTGGCTTTGACCTTCCATCAGCATTTTGACTAACAGCATGGTTTCTCAGAAGTTCAAGGGGTGATTTTGTCACCAGAGCTCAAAATGTACATTTACCACATTCATTTTTGGCATTACGAACAGGATTAACCAAAGACAACTTCTAGGAATCAAAATCTTCATTTCCCATGACTTTTCCAGAAAACAATTGAGTAAACAGTGTGGCCACATATAACCTCTAGCTAGCAACAGAAAAGCTACCATAAAGCAGAGGTCAAAAAGCATCCACTCTCCATTTTCATGATTGGTTTCTCTATTGCTCCACTTCCGGTACCATAATGTCTTAGGCCAGGTTGACAAGAGAAACAAATCCAGGACACTCATATTTGTGTGAGAGAGAGCTTGATATCAAAGTATAATTGTATATCAAGAAAACATCCCATACCAGTGCAGATCAAGTCAACAAGTCCAATATTAGCCCATGCAACAGATACTATGTCCATAAATATGTCTTCAGACTCACACAGAACATGCAATGATGCAAAATGCAGGAAAATCCCATTTAGTGGGTGAAAAGTCTTGTGGATCCAGTGGTGGTAGAAGCATCTGGCACAGGTCCCTACATGGCTTCAGGAGGTCTCTGAATGAGTCAACAGCAGAAAAGTAAAGCAGAGAGAGGGTGTCCCAACTCCAAGGAGAAAGAAAGTTACCAGAATCCTCATGAGAAGACCACGCCCCAAGGAAGCGCATCATCAGGTTGTGTCCTGTTGACAGGTTAGACTCCACCCCTTCACTCTATTTATCAAGTTGACACTAGATTATGTAATTATCCCACTTAGTCAATTATAAAAACCCATAATAATTAAAAGTTAAAAGTATATATTCAAATAATCTATTTAGTGATATGCCGACTTTATAATGTAAGAAATGAAAATGTTATAAACTCATGGGATATAAGGGTCCTTAAAAGACTATTTAGATTATTTTTTTCTCCCATAGTGTTTAACTAGATTATCCCTAAATCTATTCGAAATATCATTTGGAGAGCTATAATATAATAGGTATTTATTATATCTTAGGTTCTTGGCATGGGAAATGCTCTTTGCTGATGAATGGTGTTTACCTCCAAAAATTTAATAAATGTTAGAGATGCTAAATGGAATTAAAGCTTTCTTGTGAAAAATTCAGAAATTGATTGTAATTAATAAAAAGAATGATTCCCTGATTGATTCTTAACGTGAATTCTCTACATAAGCAAAACCAATCAAGGAAAATGGTTCACACATTGTTGAAGTGGAAAAATGCCAAGAACATGTTGGGCTAGAGTCTTTCTTGATTCATGTAGGAGTGGGGCTGATGAACCAAGAATTTGGCAGAGCTAGATGAATCCAAGGTTGTCAGACTAGATTGCAGGCCATTCATTGATAATTCCAAGGATTACCAGGTAATATAACAGGCTATTGGCGCAAGTCTAGAGAACCAGAGGTCTACAAGCCATTTTCAAGATCCCGATCAGGTAAAAAGCAAGCAAACTTTTTCACATGCCCACTTATGTTGGAAGCGGATCACATTCCCATGTAAAATTCCTTCCGGCTGATAGGCTATTCACAGCATATATCATTATGGAGTGGATTAAATTATGTTACATCTCATCACAGGGGATTACTCGGTCTTAATCATTAAACCACTGATAATCCTGGCCCAACAATGTTGACACAAAACTTAAACTGTCACATACTCTAAAACATGGATTTTTTAATCCATTTATCAGGGCTATCTTAAGTCACTGAATGCAGCAATTTAGCATGACATAACATGGGCAACCTTGAATTTTTATCTATTTCCCAAGGTAAGAATCTCTTCTCTGCTGCCCTTAATGGATAATCATGCCTCCAGTCCAGTATTCATTGTTCTTTAAAAATTATACTTAACACATATACACATTTGTATACCACTTAGGAACATATTTATGTTATTAATTAATTAATCTAAAATTTCTCAATTAAGCACACTATGGAATTTTCAGGTGGTGAAAATAGTTAAAATGCTTGGCTCTTTGCCAGGGTTACCATTTTAAGTTCACCCAAAGCAAAAGGAAGGACGTAGTATTCTATTTCTGAAAACCCAGTCATTAGAATCCCTCTGGAGAAGGTGTGAGGAGGATTCAAGATGGCGGACGAGGGCCATACACTACCTAGACCATTTCAACAAAGACCTGAGAAAACGAGGGAAGTGAATATGACAATCCTCACACCCAGAAGTTCGAAGGAAAGAATTCAGAATTAAACCAACTACTGATTAGAAGAAGGTACAGAATTGAAACACCCAATAAAGAGCATGTGAAACAGTGACATGGCAATGACTTGGCAAAGCATAGCTGTTTTGAATGATTGCAGGCAATATCGACATCAAAACAGGAACTAGACATTTCCATCATGACCAAGACTGGACTGGCACTCACAATGGTGACCAGAAATCTTAGAGTTATGATCTCTTCTCTTACTCTACACAATTTCTGCTTATCACGGATGCAATCCCTCAACCTGATGGCTGGTCGAAATCCCTCCTTAGACTCACTCTACACTAACATTCCTGAGTTCTTTCCTCGTCCTCTCCTTTGTATTTCCTATTTCTCTCTTTTTCTTTTTGCTTTATATTTTTTGTTTCTTTGCTTTCTTGTTTGTTATTTGAAGTCTTATTTAGCTGTTAGTTCTAAAACCACAGAGCTGGCACACGATGCCCACACCTTTGTGGTCTGCAGTGTACATGCCTGCAGAATGAGGACCAACCTCACACTTTAAACATATTTTGTGACAAACTCTTATACAAGATATGTTCTATTGTTTTTATTTTTCTTTCTTAAATATTTCTCACACATCTTATATTTTTCTTTTCTCCTGGCCAGCCTCCTTTTTCTCTATTAGTCAATAGCAAGTGAACATATCAAGCCACCAAATTCACAGAGTGAACACCATGACTCATTCAAGCACCATTGTATCAATGGCAGACAGTGACCAACATCTCCATGTTCTGCCCCCAGATACTTGCCATGACCAGCATTCAAAACATGTGCTCACATTCACACACACTACCAAATCTACCCCAAAACACACGAGGTTGTCTCAGGTTTGCCAAAGTAGCACCCTGACCACATTGTGAAGCAAACCAGCATTGTTGTTGAGTTTCGTTGACACAGAGTCAGTTCTGACTCATAGTGATCCTATGAACAACATGATAAAATGTAACAAAATGGATACAACATAATGAAAAACATCTGAACTAGTCCGTCCTGAAGAATCAGTGCGTCCTCTTAATCAGTATTATGCTTAAGCTCCTTGTTACAAATATCAATCCATCTGGTTGAGGATCTTCCTCTTTTCCCAATATGTAACTTAAAAAATATCAACAAATAGAGAACATTATTATTCTCAAAGACTCTTGACAACCTCTGACCCCCAGAGACTAAAGGGCAAAATGATTCAAGCAAGTAAACAAAGCACAGAACTAGAATAACTTTGAGATGAATAAATGATACTGGAGCTACCAGATAATGAGATAACAAAAACTATATGTAAGCCTCTATAATAGACTAAGGAAGAGATCAAGGACAACACAGATAAAATCGAGAAAGTAATAGAAACTCTATGAGGTAGTTATATAAGCTGGTGCCACTTTGAGACTATGAAGAGTAGAGGGGTGGAGTTTAGTTGTTAATCAGGTCATAGCTTGATGACCTCATTTGGAGGAGCTAAGGAGATAAATAGCCCAATGGAAGTAGGACACACGCACTCTGCGCTTTGTTTTCCTGCTGACAAAACACATGGAGCTGCACTAATAGAGCCAGAGCCCTCAAGCTGGGTAAGACAGATGGAGACTCACACCAGTGCTAAAATGTCTCCACCACCACTGGATCCACAAGACTTCCCACCCACTGGCCTGTGATCTTCCTGCACTCTGCATCATTGTATGCATTGCATGAGTCTGAAGAGGAAGTTACAGACTGGTATCGATGGGCTAGTATCAGACTTATAGACTGGGCTGGGATGTTTTCTTAATACAATTACTCTTTATATAAAGCTCTTTCCATGGATTTTTTTTTCTAGTCAACCCAGACTAACACACTCTAGAAGAATCTAGGAAAGTTATACAAGAACAAACTTACAATGTAAGGGAAAATTACAAATGGCATGAAAATAACAAATATAAATCCAAACAATGAATAATAGAGTTTCAGAAAGAGGAAAGGTAAAATAGTTGAACTGAATTTATATAAAACACAGTTAGCGAAAGTAATGATAAATGTGTTAGTGCTAATCAAATAGAGAAATAATAATAAAAAGGGGGGAAATGAGAAAGTCATCCACAAAATAAAACAAATCAGACTGAGCTATGCTGATTTCTCAGCAGAAACTGGGCAAACAAGAAGGCAGAGAGATGACATATACAAAATCCTAAGAGAAAAGAAATGCCAATCAAGAATTATGCAAAATTATACCTCCAATTCAATTACAAAAATAGACATAACTAGGTAAATGGAAATTATAAAAAAACACAAACTAAGGTGATTTCATCATAGTGAGAATTAACAGTAGTTGTCAACAGTCTTATGAGATTAAGATACATGACAACATCACCTGGAAATGAGCCCAGATACAGAATTATTCAAAATATAGGAAATGCATACGACACAGTGACTGCATCAATAGGCTCAAACATAAGAACAATTGTGAAAATGGCTCAGGACTACTTGACATTTCATTCTCTTGTACATAGGGTGAATAAGAATCAGAATTGTCTCAATGGTATAGTAATAGATCTATGTGCATATATTTATAGGTTTAGTGTTAAGGTAGCAGATGGACATTGGACCTCTACTCAAGTACTCCCTCAATGCAAGAACACTTTCTTCTATTAAACTGGCATTCCATGATGCTCATCTTCCTGACACGATCACTGAAGACAAAGCGAGTGCATAAGAAAATGTGGTGAAGAAAGCTGATGGTGCCCAGTTATAAAAAGATATAGCATCTGGGGTCTTAAAGGCTTGAAGATAAACAAGCGATCATCTACCTGAGAAGCAACAAAGCCCACAGGAAGAAGCATACCAGCCTGTGTGATCACAAGGTGTCAAAGGGATCAGGTATAAGGCATCAAATACTGAGAACCAAAAATCATATCATTGTGAAGGAGGGGGAGTGTGGAGTGGAGCCCAAAGCCCATCTGTAGGAAACTGGACATCCACTTACAGAAGGGTCATGGGTAGGAGACGAACCAGTCAGGGTGCAGTATATCACCAATGAAACATAAAACTTTCCTCTTGTTCTTTAATGATTTCTCCCCCACCACCATCATGGTCCCAATGCTACCTTTCAAATCTGGCTAGACCAGAGCATGCACACTGTTATAGATAAGAGCTCGCAACACAGGGAATCCAGGATATACAAACCCCTCAGGACCAATAATGAGAGTAATGATACGAGGAGGGTAAGGACAAGGTGGGGGGCGAAAGGGGAAACCAATCACAAGGATCTACATATAACCCCCTCCATGGGGGACAAACAACAGAGAAGTGGGTGAAGGGAGATGTCATACAGTGTAAGACATTACAAATAATAATAATTATAAATTATTAAGGGTTCATGAAGGAAGGGGTTTGGGAATGGAAGAGGAAAAATGAGGAGCTGATACCAAGGGCTCAAGAAGAAAGAAAATGTTTTGAGACTGATGATGGCAAGAAATGTACAAATGTGCTTGACACAATGGATGAATGTATGGATTGTGATAAGAGTTGTACAAGCCCCCAATACAATGATTTTAAAAAGGAAAAAATATGGATCCAGATATGCCAATTTATATGTGAATTTAATTTCAAAGCAAAGATATTGAATAAATGTTATTGTTATAGAAATTTAAATTGGAGAGGAACTCAAAAATATCAAGATAGAATGGACTGTTTTAAAATTGGAGAGAAAATAATAAATTACAGGGTTATCTAAAAGAAGATTAATAAACCTCACTAAATTCAAAATAATAAAATTATAGAGTTTCAGCAAACAATGATGCAACAGCAGTGAAATAAATGATTAGAAAATAACCCAAACAAAATGAATTCAACACAGAAAAATGAATGGAACAAAAAGCATCAGCACCACACACAAACACACAAAGCAGGGAAATTATAGTAGTAAATTCATACCTATTATTACACTTAATGTAAATTGATTCAATGCACCATTCAAAAGACAGGAAGTAGCAGAACAAGTGAGAAAACATGATCCATCAACATGCTGTCTCCAAGAGGCACAGCCTAAACCCAGACGAATGCAAACCAAAAATAACAGAATGGAAAAAACATGTATTACACAAATGGCAGCCAAAGAAAATGGCACCAATGTTATAAAATAGACTTCAAGTTTTAAAAAATCACCTAAAAAGACAAGGAAGAACATTATACAATGATTTTAAAAATAGTCAGACAAGAGTACATGACCTCGGTAAATAAGTATACATTCAACGAAAGACCCACAAAGTACATAAAATAATATTTAACTGAAGATTCAGAAGAGACAATCCTCCCATAGTACTAGGAGGCTTTAATACACCATTTTCACTGAAAGACAGACAACTAAAAAATCTCATGATATAGAAAATCTCAACAATAAAATCAACAAATTGATCTTATAGCTATATACAGAAAACTACAACCTAAACTACCACAATCCAGTCTGGAACATTGTCCAGAATAGATCCTCATTTACGCACCAAGTCAGTCTCAAGACATTGTGAAACATTGAAATGCTGCGCAGCATTGTTTTTAGCATTTCAGATCTGTAGACTAGATATCAACAACAGGAGGATTAGGAAATAAAACAAATACGTGGATATTCAAAACTACTGGGTAATGGAAACAATTTTAAATGAAATTTTGAAAATTCCTTTAATCAAATGATATTAAAAACACAAATATTAAAATACTTCTGTTTTAACAAAAGCAGTCCAGAGAGATGCGTGAAGACATTTCATCCAATGGGCTCATAAACACGTGAGCCCTAGCCTCCATGACCCCAGACCAGACTAACTCGGTGATGTTCAGCCACTTACTGCCAGTCACTCTGAAAGTGCTCACCATAGGAAGATCTGGATAGAGCAGGAGAAAATGTGGAACAGAACTTAAAAGCATAGAACAGAGAAGGTGTACCAGTTGGTTAAAAGATTGGTGGAAATACCAATACTTTGGTATTTAGACACCCTGTAGATGTAGACCTGAACGCATCTACATAAACTCAACTTTTCTCCCAACAATGGATGGAACTATAAAGTAAACAGCAGCACCGGTTGAGATACACGTTTTCTAGAACGAGCAAGCACAGCAGATCAAATGGCATTCTGAACTCAGGGATAAAGCAATGGCAAAGAGTCTTGTTACATTATGAGAATTGAAATGAATGCCACAAAGCAATGTGTGTGATTCATTGAATGGAAAACCAATTGGCTGTCTACACATTCAAACTAATCACAGTAAAATAATTAATAGCTAAAGGAAATAAAAAGGAAACCTTATAAGCAGAGTTCTCTGAACTTTCTGTGTTCACAGTTCTCTGGCACGCATGGCATTGCGATGAGTTATAATTAAATTGATGGCAACTGCTTCTTTAAAATATAATATAGAAGGGAGACAGTGGTCTGTGTAAGACATGAAAAAAATTATACATTTTCAAGGGGGGCTGGAGGAGGGAAGGGGGTGGGTAATGAGCTGATACCAAGGGCTCAAGCAGAAAGAAAATGTTTTGAAAATGATGAGGACAACATATGTACAAATGTGCTTGACCCAATGGATGTATGCATGGATTGTGATAAGAGTGGTAAGAGCCCCAATAAAATAATTTTAAAATAATAATAATATAGAAAATTTTATCACTGACCTAGCTAGTTGCTGAAATCTGGCCAAGAAGCCAAAACAGTGCATTTTTAGTGGAGTCTTTTGATCTGAGTATATAATACCAGGATTCATATTCAGATCTTTGCTATATTCTTTGGCATATACATTTGCTTTCACTTTTTCTCACTTTGTTCATCAGTAGTGAAGGATGTAGAATATTGCAATTGTTCTATAGCACACATCTTTACTCAGGTGGTCTGAATTACTTATGCATTTCCATGTAGTAATGCCCTCAGACAACAATTCTTATAAAATATTAAAGCCATGTTTTAAGAACAACTAAATATTGGCCATTTATTTCTGTACTTTGGAGCAATTTCAGTACTCACTAGCAAATGCAACTAAGAAAGGTATCTAATTTGAATGTCAATGAGTCTGGTGTCTGTAATTGGCCTAATTATGGAGAGAAGGATTTATAATGTAGAATATATATTCTTATAAACACCCAAAGGTTATTAGCTCCATTCCCTGAATAATTGCTTATTGCTGAGACTTTACAACCTTAGCAAATTTAAGAGAATAATGTCCTAATAAACCAGTTGTTCACAACGTATTAGCTGATATCTAAGGGACTGTTGCTATTGTGCATCATCCCTCAGCATTGATAACTGTAATACAATTTAAATAACATGAATTTTCAATAAGCTCAGAACCAGCTCTACTAAGGAATTATAGTATCAGATGCAGAAAAATAGCAATGAAGAAATGGATGGTTTTTGCATGTTATTAAGATTATTATAACTATCCAAGGAATGAATGATGGACCTGAGCTAAGGTTCCTATGCTAGTAAATACTATTTATTGGATTTTTAAGGGAAAAATAAAGTAAATCATAGTACAGAATTGTAAAGGCCATTGAAGCTCAAAATGACTTGTGGACTCCTTTGGTTCAAAAGTAGTATCAGACAATCGACAAGTTTAAGCAGTTTTCATAAAATAAGATGTCAGTTTATTTTTCATTTTCACTGTGCTGACATTTACACGGATGGTAAAGAAACGAACATGGGGGAAGTGCCCTAGTTCTAAAGCACAAAAATGAAACAAAAAGAAAGGGATCACACGCACTTCCATAGAGTCAATTCTGACTCATAGCAACCTTCAACAGAGTTTCTGAGGCTATAGTTATTTACAAGATTAAATATCTTTAGATTTGAAATACTGACCTTACATTTAACCGTCCAACTCTTATCAGACAATACCACTTGGCTGCTCTAGTTCTAGATCAGATTATTGCCTTGGCACTAAACTGTACCTATCTTCAAAGTATTCTTCACAACTATATACTCTCTTAGTAAAGCCAAACTAAACCAAACTCACTCCCATACTGTCAGTCCTGATTCATATTGATCCTCAAGGAAAAAACTGCCCTTGTGAGTATTGGAGACTTTACGTCTTTATGGGAGTAGAAAGCCCATTCTTTCTCCTGCTGTTTCTTCTCTCACTGATTGTCTAGTGGTATTGAACTGCCGATATTTTGGCTAGCACACTAACACATACTACGGGACACCCCACCAAAAAAGTGGGGGGGAGCTCCACTTGGAGGAGCTTTTGTAGTATGCAGTCTCCCCACCCCCACCCCCACTAGCACACTTGCTCTGAGTTCGTGCACCCAGTGGTGTCACTTGGGAAGGTTCTCTGTGGTCACAGTGAATTTTTTTTTGGTAAAAGTAATGCCATACAAACCTTGTTTTTTGTAATGTCTGATTTAAGAGGACAGAGTATGGCTGTGAATTTTCTTTCCTGCTTTGGGGAAGAAAATGGCACAGAAACAGTTGTGATGTTGAGTACAGTTTACAAGGACAGTGATATGGGAAAAACTCGTGTGTACAAGTGGTTTTCTCGTTTCAGAAAAGATGAAGTGTAGGTAGATAACAAACCTTGTTCTGCATGTCCATCAACTTCCCGAACGGAGGAAACTATTGACAGAATCGTGCACTTGTACTCGAAGACTGATGACGGACTATTGAAGCGATGGGGAAGTGATCTGGACTCTCTTAAAGCAAGATTCAGCGAATTTTAATATAAGATTTGGGAATGAGAAGATCACCTTGAAATTTGTGCTTTGGGGTCTGATGGACCAGGAAAAAGATCTGAGCAGAAACATTCCTTGCTTTAAAAGAACAGTTCTGAAGAGACCCAGGCTTTTTTCAAGGTCATTTCTAGTGACAAGACATGGTGCTATTCTTACAATCTGAAAGCAAATATCAATCAAGCCAGTGAAAGATGCCATCACCTTGCTCATAAAAAGCTCATAAAGTGAAATCAAAGATCAAGATGATATTCTTCTGTTTTGTTTTTTCTTGACGTGAGGATGATAATGCATTTGGAGTTTATTCAACCAGGTCAAACTGTTAACCAAGCTTCTACTGAAAAGATTTCATAACAGTGTGTGATTTGTGGCAGATGGGGGACTGGTTTTGCCACCATGACAATGCACCTGCTCATGCAGCCTTCTCAGTGCTCCAGTTTGGGGCAAAAAAGACCATGCCCGTCCCCCTCCCTCTCTCTCTATCTCTCTCTTTTTTTTTTTGCCCCACACACCTTATGCATCTGACCTCACTTGATGAAACTTCTTTTTGTTTCTGCAAATTAAGAGGGACAACGATTTGATAATGTAGAAGAGGTGAGGACAAAAATGGCTATCAGCTATCCAAACAGATGAGTTTGAAAATGTTTCCAAGAATGGAATCACAGATGTGTCAAATGTATAATGTGTAATGGAGAGCACTTTGAAGGTGATAGGTTCTTTTGTTTAAAAAAATTAAATACATAGCTTTCCAAAAAAGAAAAAAATATTCTGGATTTTTGGGGTACCCCCTTATATAATGCCATAAGAGCTCTTTACATAAACAGGATTTTTCATAGTAGAAAAAATATCTGAAAAGGTGGGAGAGACTTTGGCTTAAAAGTCTGTTGTAGCAATAAATATTATGATAGGTTTATTGTGCCAACTTGACTAATAGAAACACGTGAGATTAACAATGTTGCAGTTTGATTGGAGGGCAAGCAGATGAAAGGCTCAACAAGGCCCACCCCTCACTCTCTTGCTCTCTGGTATCTGATCAGTGAGCTGCTCTAACTAGTTCTCTGCCTCAACTTGTGAGCTATACTACTTGGGGACAGCCAACCCATGGATCATGTCCCTATAGCTTGAGGTTCCTTTGAGACCTGCTTTGCCATGCTGCTGATGTATACATCACTTGAGTTTGAGGCTGGAAGATCCTGTCATCTTGCATGCTTGAACTTGATATCCCAACAGGGCTTCTCTAAGCTCCGGAGCTGCTAACTGTTGGTGACCCTCCCTGCTATTTGCTGCCTGTGGCAGGACTGCCTAAATTGCTCTAGGGAAGACTCTCTGTCTGCTTACTTGACCTTGGACACAGCAGCCCTTCTGAGTTGAAGAATTTCCAGTATATTAACTGTTCCATGGAAATGAGTTGAACTGAGTCCTCTGTACTGCTGTGTGGACTAATTAGCTGTTATATTCCTTTGTTCTGTCTCTATCTAAATATCTAGCTATCTATTTATCTATATAAATCTTGACCCATTCTCTAAAACCTGTGGGATAATCTTGGAAATCAATACAAATCTACTGTATAATAAAGTACAATGATTCTTTCCTTTCTGGGATTATATAGTTATTTGAACTCCAAGCTAAACACATTTTTACTTGAAAGTGAGCCTGACAGATAAATTATAGTTGCTCAGATACGTAAATGGAAAACATGTTTCAAAAAATGAACCAAATGGGTCTTTCACTTCTAGTAAAACAACTGGCAATCTATTTTTTGTCGAAGATAGAATCTGAGTGTTTCCAACACAACACTTAAAACCTTTGATTATCTTATGGATGAAATAAATAAGTTATTTATTTAATATGTGAATTTTGACATTTTAGGGTTTTATTGTAAATGGATGATAAATAATTGTGATTATTTTTCAGTTTCTAACATGGCAAATATTGAGGAATGATTATCAGTAGGTTTTCTTAAAAGAAAGAAAAAACAAACAAAACTTTAAGCCCCCAAGAGGAAAATGCACAAAATAACTGAAAGGAGAATTTATAAGGAGAATAAGCAAGCTCAAGGACAACATGTATTATAGAAAGCAATAAATGTTAATCACAGAGAATGAAGAGATTAATTTTTTTCCTTTATAGAAATAGTGCTCATGTGGTTTGTGGTAAATACCATCTTATCACATGATATGAAAATTCCTCCAGTGATTACTATTTGTGCCTAGGCCTGGAAATTATCATAAATCAATTAATTCAATGTATGAATTATGTGCTCATTGAAGTATATGTTAAAAGTGGAAACCAATCTAATTTCCAAAAGCAGAGGAGTTATTACATAAATGCTAGGAGCCCTGATGGTGCTCATGTTAGTGTTTTGTAGTTCACAACCAACAGTTGCTCCATGGGAGAAAGTTGAAGCTGTCTGCTCCCATGAAGATTTACAGCCTCAGGGTCACTGTATCAGAATCTGTTTGCTGTCAGAATTTCAACAGAAAGAAACAATATTAGATCAGTAATTAGTTATAATGAAAATAGAGGGATAAGAAAAATCCTCAATATCAACCAGAATGTTGGACATGATTGGATTACTTAGAAAGACTATCCACAAGGATAATACTTTTAAAATAGATATTTTTAAAAGCTTGCACAATATCAGCAATTTTTCTTCTTAAACATTATCATGTTTTTATGGGATTACTTAAATCTACCTTATATGGCAACCTGAAATGATTCAGTTAAATGGAGTCTTAGACTTATATAAATATTACAGAGAGAGTATGGTTTGTGTTTTAGTTTTTCATTCCTCTAGTGATCATTTTACTTGTCAATACAGACATTGCTTCTGAAGTCTGCGTGTCATAGTGAACGTAACGCTGCCTGATTTTTACCAGTATATTGTATAAATGCGTATTTTTAAATATTTAGTTCAACAGGTTCCAACAATTACAAAACAGTCAAAAGTGCAAGTGGCTTTTCCTTTTGAGGAGTATTTTCAAATAGAATGTGAAGCGAAAGGGAATCCGCAGCCAACGTGAGTATTCCTCCCCCTCAGAGAGGTCTTCCCATCTGCGCTGCTCGTACACTCGGTTCCTCCTATCAGTACAGATGAGGGGACGTCACGAGTTTGTGGACCAAGAGAATTAAAAGATAATGGCATTCCCCCAAATCTTGAGCCCCAACCCTTGCACTTCTTGGACTATAACTCAGAATATGTTTGAAGCTAAATATTTTCAAGTGAATAATTGTTTTTTTTGTATAAAAACAAAGTCTGGTGATTTTGCAAATACTCCATACCAATTCAAATGGCAAATGATGTAAAATAATGCAATATTATGCTAAGAATTTGGCTTAGGTAATCAATTCCTTACCTAAACACAGAAGTTCAACAACTGCTTACCCCGAAAGTAAATACGGTAAACAAAAACCACTTAAAGTTAGAATTTTAAAGTTAAATTTCATATGTTTATAAGCAAATGTAAAATTTATCTTTATTGTTGCAGGTATTTAAATCTATTCCATATAAATAAAAAATGACAAGGTTTTACCATTTGTTTTCTGTTTTGTTTTTTCAGTGTCACAGAAATATGAAAACATCATAGATGATATAATATAATTTTATGGTGCATTACTCTCTAGTATTGCATTAATTAAATAATTGATACCTAGGAAATAAGAAGTACTTGCATCACTTTTTCCAGGTGCCTCTTAATTTTTGAGACAGAAATGTATATGTATTGGGAGTTGGAAGAAAGCCTTGACAAGAATCCTAGACTTTCAAGTTCCAGATGATTGTAAAATATGAAGCAATTTCTTTACTGATCTTCAGTATTTCAAATGAAATAATATATTGCTTATATTATTTTATTTTATTTATATTATATTATTTATAATAATATTACTTATTAAATTATTATTTTAATTATATTTCAATGAACATTATCATTGCCTGATAATTTGATATTTAAAACATCATTATTAGTAAATCATCATATGTATTTATTAACAATATTATATTTGGTAAAATATAGGAAGGATAATTTAGCATGCTAGCAGACTTGTAATAAGAACAAGTAGCATATGATCAAGCCATATGAATGCAGCTGGATAAATATTAGGATATATATTAATTCACAAAATTATGATGTCAAAATAAGTTAACAATGAAATTTATTTATTATATCAGCATGCAATTTTAATTGTCAAATATTAGTAGCATTTTAAATAAATTCAATTATATACAAATGAAACAAAGTCTGGAAATATTGGGAAAGTGTAATCAAATCATTATCATCTGATATATAATTTTATATTCTATCTGAAAACCTAATAAATTTCAGTGGACAAAACTAACATTTGTAATTAAGAAATCAGTTGCTCACAGTTACATGAAACTATGTTGAACTTACTGTTAAGAAATTCTACCCAAGAAATGAAATTCTACCAAACTGAGTAGTACTTGCTTGTGAAGTTTGGCCTCAGATCTACACAGACATAGACACTCAAACACACAATACATTTACGATTGTTGTAATCATCAAAATCCCAGAAATGGCGTATAATAGCTGATTGAAAATTTAAAACTTAACAAGAAACAAAACGAATAATCAAAACCTACCTTCAGTTTTATCTCAGTCACAGCATTTTCATGGTTTGATATATTTTCCAGTTTTTTTCTTAGTCTTCTTTATTTTTGGTATAATCCATTATGTTCTATTAAATTTCATTAATGCCTTGGTTTTGCCTTTGCGTACACTTGCCTATGTTTTTAAATAAAAACTTGGAAATGATTTGGGGGACTACTAAATTTTGTTTTGTAGATTTCTGTGGACTAAGGATGACAAGCCTTTTGATCTATCTGACCCTCGGCTAATCCAATCCAATAATTCAGGAACATTCAAGATCCCAAATGAAGGGCACATATCTCACTTTCAAGGGAAATATCGCTGCTTTGCTCTTAATAAACTGGGAACTGCTATGTCAGAAGAAATCGAATTTATAGTGCCTAGTAAGTATTGGAAGAGAAATTTTATTCTACAAATGTTTTGGTGAAGTGTTTAGTAGGAGTAATATTGAGAGCTAATGAAATAATATAGCATTCTATTATTTTTGAAAGGAGACCTGTTGGTGCTGCAGGGTAAGCATTGATCGGTTTACTCTAAGGTTAACAGTTCAACCCCACCAGCCACTCTGCCGAAGAAAGGCAAGGCTGTCTACAGGCTTGGAAACCCTATGGTGGGCCACTGTGAGTAGGTCACTGGCAGTAGGTTTCGTTGTTTGTTTAATATGTGTCTTAAAGAGTTCTGGTGAACAGGGATTCGGTGCTCATCTGCTAACTAAAAACTACTGGCTTACATGGCTCCATGGGAGAGATATTGACATCTGCCTCCATAAAGGAAACCCTGTGGGCAGGGCAGTTCTAATCTGTCCTATAAGATCACTCTCTGTTGGTTTTGACCTGATGGAAATATGTTACTCAAGCCTAATATTCTATTTGTGAGTTAACTCCAGATAATGATCCTTAGATGTTGATAACCTTAGGAAGCAACACCATTTGGAGTAATCTTATCCCCAACTTGGGAGTAAGTAACATCCATTTTGCCTGACCAGTTATTTATTAAGTTCATTATTAATCAGAATTGTTTGAGGGCACTGCGGTAACAAATAATCCGGAAGTTAAAGTTTCATTGTCCAATGGATGTGGTGGTGCTCGATAGCACATTGTTTCCGTGCATTTTCCTTGCGGACCCAGAATGTTAGTGAGGTCCTCCTCCTGTAGCTGCACCATGTTAAACGCATGCCACGTGGGTCGTCGAGAGCGGGGAAGGCGCGTGGAAAACTGTCTCTCAAACGCTTTCATTGGGATGCAATATTAACACATGATACTTATATTTAATTTACCAAAACAAGTGGCAAAGACAAATATACATAACTTGGATATATGAATTTCCCTTAGGAGAGGGGAATCAGATGCTGGTAGGTAATAGAAAGTTACAAAAATACTGTTAGCAAACCATGGAAATTTTATTACATTATTCATTTATGAAACTGTCCGTCTTTAAGGGAATAGAAAGGCTCAGCTTTCACTGACAGAGTGGATGGTGGTGTTGAACTGCTGGCCTTGTGGTTAGCAGCTCAACCACTATGCCACTAGAGGACCTATTTAAGAAAAATAAAAGGTTCACTCAAACAGTGGTTTCTGAGGGCATCTGCTAAGCCAGTTAAATTCAAACCAGAGAAATCAGCACTCACGTTTATTACAACTGGCTATGAGATTCCAAATCTGTAGTCTTGATAGATTTTTCTTAAAGAACATAAGCTGATCACAGGGGTTAATAATGAAGACGTATGAAAATTGAATGTTACATTGATAAGAAAAAGACCAGGAAAGTTAAACCAAGTAAATGTTTTTCATTATGACAAAGCACCTGCTCCTTCTTTGTAAGTAACAACCAGACTGTGCTATAAGAATGTGACTAGGAACCTACCTCATCCAACCGACAAACCTGATATGGTCCCTCCAGACATATTTTCCTGTTCTCCAAACTCAAAGAATACAGAAAGCAGCAGGACATGGTCGCCCAAGATGGTCAAAGGTGTCATTTTAATGTGGTGTAAATTGATGAGCACAGAATTCTTTGGGTTAGAAGGATTTAGTTCAGATGTATATTCAGTTCTTCCCTTGCCATTATTGATGGGCATATACTAACTGTTGTTTGTTAGGCATTTTATTTTCATTTCTTAGGTGATAGCTTCATATCCTATGGCCTAGTATTTTACAAGTGGTTTTTGTGCCCCTTGTCCAGATACATGAAGAATGTTCATAGTTGCACTGTTTACATTTTTAAAAAGTACTAGAAAAATACACACCACTGTTCCTTTATGATAGAAATTAAAAATAAGTTGGGGTATTTTAAATAAAAATACAGTGTACCAGTTGTTTTTCATTCATTTTTTCTCTTGCCTTATTTTCCCTTTCATTTCAATCTCTAGAATTATTGTATATTATACATTGAAATAAAAAGTATGTAGTGTGATGATTTGTGAAATATAAGCTATGTGTTATTATGTGAGCAATTATAATTTAGGAATTATAGCTTATTAGCAAAGCAATGACATTAAGGAATTTAGGATCAAGAGCTTGGATTTAAAATAATTTTCAGTAGTAAATATCAAAATATTCTGAAACAGAAAACATTGCCATGGAAATTGTGGTGGAGGGTCTGACAAAAGTATATATTCTTAACTAAATGAAGCTGAGAATAGAAATACTAAATGGAAGAGAAAGAGACATTAAAAATCTGTTTTAGAAGACACAGTACTAGGGTGAATTCTAGTGGTTGCTATGGAGACACAGGAAATGGTCACAGACTGACTATAGAAACAGCATAATTCAGTACAAGACACTGCAATGAAAGGATTTTAAAAGATATTTTTCTCCCCTAATCTAAGCAGACCAGGATGAAGAAATCAACAATATGAGGATACTGCTGGTCAGAATCTGGTAGTACTGCAGTTAAGAGATGAGAGTTGGTCTGAGCTCTTTTTTTTTCTTAATCATTTTATTTGGGGCTCTTACAGCTCTTATCATAATCCATCCATCCATCCATTGTGTCAAACACATTTGTACATTTATTGCCATCATCATTTTCAAAACCTTTTCTTTCTACTTGAGCCCTAGGTATCAGCTCCTCATTTCCCCCCATCTCCCCCACTCTCCCTCCCTCACAAACCCTTGATAATTTATAAATTATTATTATTTTTTCATATCTCACACTGACCAATGTTACCTAGACAGATAGGCAGAAAATAACAAGCACAAAAAGTACAGAGCAAAACAAAACCACTAAAGAAAACAAAACCACAAAACAACAACAACAAAATCAAAGGGGCTGGGGGCTGGGGGGGGGGGGAGAAAAGCCTATGAATAGTTCTAAGTCTGTTTGTTTACCTTTAGGAGTATTTTCCAATCAAGTCTGATGGGGTGCCTCACCCTGGCCCCAAAGTCTATTTTTGGTGTTCCCAGGGGACTTTATTGTTTTGCTCCTCTTACTGCTCTGTTGCACACCCTTAGTGTTTTTCCCTAGTGTCATAGGGTCAGATCAGGCCCAATTCCACACTTTGTCTCCAGTGTTGTCTTCGGTAGTGCTATGGGGCGGTGAGGGACATTCTGTCTGTGTCTCATGGTGGAGCCAGCCCTATGGTCCTTTCTGTGCATTGACTGCTCTGGGCAGGCATATCATCCTCCGGCCTTGATGGACCAGGAAGTACTCTACTCTCTCTCCTTTCCTCTCCGTTAGCTCTTGTGTGCTCTGATCAGATGTGTCCTTCTCCCTGAGCTGTAGCTTCAGTGTTGTCCTCTGAAGTGCATTCTTCTGAAGTGAGGTGGGGGCGGGGGGGGCTTGCAGGTGGGGGGGAGGGGAGAGGAAGCGGGTTCTTATTTGTCTGCTGCTATAGACACAAGAGTAAAATAAATTAGGTCGCTTATGTATCATTTTCTGAAATTATTTCATCGTGTAATAGTTTTCTTAAATTATCTCAGGATTACCACCCTTGAAAGGAAAATCATGGGCTATTTAAAATTTCTTACCACTTTTTAAAAATTTATATTTTGATCATTTTATTGTGGGCTTAAACAGCTCTTATCACAATCCATACAAATATCCATTGTGTAAAGCACATTTGTAAATTTTTGCCATCACCATTTTCAAAACATTTTCTTTCTACTTGAGCCCTTGGTATTAGCTCCTCATTTTTCCACTCCCTCTCCCACTCTCCCCCTTCACAAACCCTTGATAACTTATAAATTATTATTATTTTTTTCATGCCTTACGCTGACTGATGTCTCCCTTCACCAGCTTCTAACATTTGATTATAGCTGTAGGGAACTAATCTTTTATATTGATAAAAAAAATTTTGGTGAGTTTGTATCACTTATTTCTTAAAGCTTCATTAGGCTTACCTCTAATGCTTCAGTCATTTAAATTTTGACATAAGCACAATAACGAATGATACCTATTATTATTCTATACATATAGAAACCTATGTCTCTCAGATAATTTTATGGGAAATTTTCAGTTTTCACAATTCATGGACATTGAGGTAGAGTTTTCTTAAATAAGAGAGTAAGAACTTAAAACCACTGTTTTGTTTTAATATATTTGATAAACCTTTTAAATGAAAGAACGCGAGTTCTTCAAGAAGTAATGATGGAGGCAAGGGAGGACGCTGAGAAGAATGAAAGAGTTAAGGACAGCAGAGGACAGCGCCTTTGTAATAGTGATCAATAAGTAGATACATGCATAGATTCACAGGTTAAACTGCTGTGGGAGGGATCGTAGGAATATGCCCACAAATATATATGAGTGTGTGTATGTGTAATACATGTTACATATATAATGCAATCAAGATGAATGGATAATTATTGGTAATTAGAATGCAAAAGTTGGGGGGGGAAAGGGAGGAACAGTTGTTGGTGATAGAAAAAAGACAGATATCTCATGGTAGAATTTTGCAAGACCAATGACTTAAGAAAGAGTAAAGAAGAATGCCGTGTATACTTAAGTAGAAGCCAACCTTAATATCAGCCGAGGCACCTAATTTTAACCACAAAAAATGCATTTAAAATGTGCTGGAAATTTTGGCTTATACATGAGTATATATGGTATATTCATTTGAATTATGCTACGGGGGAAGGATATTGATCGTATCATGAACTGTCCAAAGTACAAACAACCTATCTTGGAAGAAGTAAAACCAGAGTGTTCCTCAGAGGCCAGGATGGTTAGACTTCATCTCATGTGTTTTGGCCATGTTATAAGGAATAACCAGATCCTAGAGAAAGACATCATGCTTGGCAAAGCAGATGGGCAGCAAAAAAAAAAAAAACATGGGATGTTTTCAACAAATTGACATAGTGGCTGCAACAATGGGTTCAAACATAAGAATAATTGTGAAGATGGCAGAGGACAGGGCTGTGCTCTGTTCTTTTGTACACCGGTTGCTATGAGTCAGAGCTGACTTGCTGGCATCTAACAACCACATATGTACTCTGGTGGTGTCGTGCACTGATCTAGTAACCACAAAGTCAGCTATTAGAAACCACTGGCATAAACTTGGAAGAAAGATGAGGCTTTCTACTCCCGGAGAGTTGGAACCTTGAGAATGACAAGGGTGGTAGTACCCTGCCCTAAAGGGTCACAATGAGTTGGAATTGACCTGATGGTAGTATTTTTATATATTTACGAGGGAGGGAGGGTATTTGTACAAGGTTATTTACTTTTGATGCAAATATATACATGATGATGGTGAATTATACAGGGACAAAAGTATGAAAAGTTCTTAGACATAACCAAACACCTTGAGAGAATGACTCACTAGACCTTGGACCTCAGGACCATAATCCTGCAGTAACCAAGGTTAGTTGGCATAACATAGTCCACGGTGACAATGTTCTCCATCCTTCTTTGGTCTGGGTAGTTATGAGGACATAAAACTGTAAGCAGCTATCTAAGGTACAACTACAATAACAGCAACTAGTGGGTCACGTGAACATCTATCTCTATGAGCTGGAGAGTAGAAATAGATGGTGCCCAGCTATCAGAACCAACTGCTCGGAAAGGGATCACCTTAGAAAATCCTGGATAGAATAAAGGAAAAATTTGGAACAAAAGTCACAATCATCAAAGAAAGATGTCCAGGACCCCTAACACTGTGACCCATAGATACCTTTCTGCCTTGGAACTGAACTCATACCCAATGCTCAATTTTCAGCCAAGCAATAGACAGGACACTAAGGAGAATGATGATATTAGTGGGGTACATCCACTTTAGAATAATCAACACTTTGAGATAAAATGGACAGCATTTCTTAAGGCAACGTTCAGAAAGGGCAGGAAAAAAGGAGGAATGAAAACAGAAAACAAAAGTGGAATAAATTATGAATTTCCTTGATGAGATTGCACTAATGAGATAGAGGAAAGGAAAAATCATTATCTTTTAATTTCACTCTTCTATGAAGTTTTTGAGGCCCCCTGGTATTTATTGAGACATGACATGGTAATTTTTCTAGTGAATTTCTCAACACATCTTTTTATTTATTTCTGTTCTTTAATGTCCCAACCACCACATGTAATTAAAATATAGGAGTCCTGGTGATGTAGTGGGTTATCCATTAAGTTACCAAGCAACAGGTCAGTAATTCAAACCCTTACAAAACTTTCTGCTCCCATATAGATTTACTGCCTGAGAAACCCCGAAGGTCACGAGTACTACGTGATGCATTGGTCATGTGTACTATGGGAGAAAGGTGGGTTTATCTGCTCCTGTAGTGGTTTACACCTTGGAAACCCACAAGGGCATGTCTACTCTGTCCTATAAGGTTACTATGAGTGTCAGAATTTTGCTCGTTGGGATTGGATCCTTGAATATCTTCGTGGCAGTGGCTTGGGCTTTAAAAGGAACTCCAGCATCCCTACCAGATAAACATCAGACTGCTAGCCTCAAGATCAGTCATGCAAACCCAACAACCCTTATCAGGAGAAAGTTAAGGATATTTGCTTCCATAAAAATTTGCTGATTCATTACGTGATGCCCAGGGGTATGATTAATAATGTTCCCTAATATAATGACAATGTTGTCTCTAAGGTGTCCATTAGAGACTTATATAAACCATAGATATATGAATGGATTTGGGGCTTGAACTTAATCATATCCCCAATCAAAGAACAATTAGTTCTTGTGACATGGTCCTCTTTGATGCTCACCGTCATCTACTGAAAATACGAGTGCTATAGCAAAGTGTGGTGAGAAAGCAGATGGTGCCTAGCTATCAGAAGGAGTAGACTTGTTTTCAAACAAGGAGCCATTTAAGCAATGTGTCAACTAAGTTCACACTGAAACATACAGACCATGTGATCCAAAGATTGTAAATATATAACAACCCTATCCTGATGGAAGGAATGGCATGAGAGCTTAAATTCTGAGCACCTGGTTTGCAGAAGGCTCTGGGTGACTTTAGAGGCTAAAGTCCATTTGCCGTGCATCTCCTCTGTCCAGAGCTGAGGGAGGCGAATAGTCTTGTTATCATCAGACAGAGAGCATTGTAAAGTTGACTATGGGAGACCTAGTGAAGTTAAAATCGAATATAATTTCATCTTCCTTTGGACACATTTTTAAGTTCTTTCCATTTTTAACAAAGAGGGAGGAAGTAACACACAGAGGAATGAAGTAACACACAGCTGCTGGTGACTACAGACCAGGGATGCGAATGGCCTCGTTACATGCAGAGTGCATTGGAGAGTGGATCACTGCAGATGCAGTTAGGCTAAAGTTTAATGCCTTATCATTTGATTACCTTTTGAATTTTAAAATTCTAGTTTTAAATATGTTCTGCTTTCTTTTCTACTGACATTTTTCCTGTTTTACTTTATTGCTGTTGTTAGTGTTTGTAAAAGCATTTCCTGTGTTTGGAATCCTAGGACAGGTCTGTCTATTGATACACTCACTGGATTCATGGTTCCTTGGGGGTTTCACATGAATCCTGGTGGTGTGCTGGCTATGCAGTGGACTGTGACCTGCATGGTCTGTAATTCAAGCCATCCGTAGATCTAAGGGAGAAAGACTAGCCCTTCTACTCCCCACCAAAGGTCCCTATTGAGTCAGCATTGACTGGATGACAGTGAGTTCGAGTTGAGTTGGGGGCAGGGCAGGGGAGGCTTGGGGGAAATGGGGATAATAATGATAAGTACAAGAATGAAGAAAACGTTCTAAAATAGACTGTACAGCTCTTCTAACAGGATGTAACTATTGGGTTGTATGATTTGTGAATTATATGCCAATAAAACTGGTTTCAAAACATATATCTACAGCTTCAGAAATGCATTATAGTGTCACTATGTGTGAGAATATATTTGATGGCAGTCAGTATAATTTTGGGGGAGGTATTAAAACACTGCAAGAAGGCAGTCTTAGTGACAACATCCTCCATATTCTGTGTTAATGAAAGTCAATTAGAGTGACTTATATGCTAGATTTCTACATGTGGATAACTAACTGTATATCTTCCTGAGATCACCTCTATGATTTGGAATAGAGAGGTCTCAAAAGCAAGTTAAGGTAGGAATTTTCCCCTAATATATGCAAACTGACTCAAGAAAATCAGTGTGTTCAATTCAGAGAGAAACTTTGAATGTTAAAGGTTTAATTAAGGACAAAATGTTTGCTCTCATCCTTTAGACCGTGGGAATGTCTGGAAGGAAGCAAACTGAGCTCTTCCACTGGGAGGCATTGGTGTTTCTCTGAAGTCCTACATGGATCAATGGTAGAATCTACAGGAAATGTCACTCAATTAGCTCTTTGTTACAGGCAGAAACTGGAGTTAGGAGTGATACAGCATGTGAGCTTAGTAGCATACATTCGTTATAATGATGCCAGTCATTAGCAATTTGCCAACACATTCAAAGTGCAATTTAAGGCATCCAGAATTCACTCAGTCAGTTCTGCAAAAGAGAAGTCAAAGTAGATGGAATCCTTCGGCCTAGGAAGGTTCACTCATTGATAAAAAGGGTGGGAACAGTGCACTGGAAAATCTAAGTTCCACATGAAGTGCACAGTAATCTTCTCCTCTAGCCCTCTCCTCCCCTCCTTTAATAAATTTTGTTCAAAATATTTACATAAAAGTATGAAAGTTCTTGGGAGCACAAGCAAAGTTAGAAAAGAAAGCAGATGACGCAAAGCTATCCAAAGAGATAGTATCTGGTGTCTTAAAGGCTTGAAGTTTAACAAGTGACCATCTAGCAGGAAAGCAACAAAGCCCACATGGAAGAAGAACAGCAGCCTGGCCTGGCTATTAATATATATAGCGTCTGGGATCTTAAAGGATTGAAGGTAAACAGTGGCCATCTAGCTCAGAAGCAACAAAGCCCACATGGAAGCACACAAGTCTGTGTGATCAAGAGGTGTCAAAGGGATCACGTATCAGGCATTAAAGAACAAACAATCATATCATTGAGAATGAGGGACAGTGTGGAGTGGAGACCCAAAGCCCATTTGTAGGCAACTGGACATCCCCTTATAGAAGAGTCATGGGGAGGAGACAAGCCAGTCAGGGTGCAGTGTAGCAACAATGAAACATAAAACATTCCCCTAGTTCTTAAATGCTTATTCACCACCACCACCACCACCACCACCACCCAATTCTATCCTCACAAATCACACTAGACCAGAGGATATACACTGGTACAGATAGGAAGTGGAAACACAGGGAATCCAGGATGGATGAACCCCTCTGGACCTTTGCTGAGAGTGGCCATACTGGGAGGGTGGAGAGAAGGTGGGGTAGAAAGGGGGAACTGATTACGAGGATCTACATGTAACCCCCTCCCTGGGGGATGGACAACAGAAAAGTGAGTGAAGGGAGACGTCAGACAGTGTAATATATAACAAAATAATAATAATTTATACATTATCAAGGGTTCAAGAGGGAGGGAATAGCAAGGATGGAGGGGAAAAAATGAGGGGCTGATGCCAGGGGCTTAAGTAGAGAGCAACTGTTTTGAGAATGATGATGGCAACAAATGTACACATGTGCTTGACAAAATTGATGTATGTATGGATTATGATAAGAGATTTAAATCATTTTTAAAATGATTTTTAAAAAGAAAGAAAGAATACCAAGTCAATGATATAAAAAAATTTTTTTAAGAACATCAGCCCGTATGATCATGAGGTGTCCATGGGACCAGATATCAGGTACCAAGAGATCCAAAACAAACAACTATATCAATGCAAATGAGGGGGTGTCATAGTGCAGACCCAAAGCACATCTGTAGACAATTGGACATCCCCTCACAGAAGGGTCACAAGGAAAGGAGGATTCAACCAGGATGCAGTATAGCACCAAACAAACAAACAACAATCCTTGAGTTCTTGAATGCTTCCTGCCCTGCACTATCGTGACCCAGTTCTACTTTAAAAATTCATCTAGACTAGAGTACGCACACTGGTACACAGATAAGAGCTCTCTGCACACATGGAATCCAGGACAGATAAACCCCTCAAGAACAGTAGTGGGAGTAGCGATTCCATGAGGATAGGAGGGGTGGAGGGAGGGGGAGAGAGGGGAAACTGATCACAAAGTTGAATTTATAGCCCCCCAGGGGGACAAAGAATAGAAATATGGGTGAAGGGAGACAACTGATGGGTGTAATATACAAAATAACAATAATAATAAGCAAATGATCAAGGATTCATGAGGGTAGGAGAGGGAGGGGGGAAAGAAGAGCAGCTTACACCAGGGGCTCAAGTAGAAAGACAGTGTTCTGGAAATGTTGATGGCAACGTATGTATAGGTGTGCTTAATACATTTGAATTATGGATTGGTATAAGATCTATAAGAGTCCCCCATAAAATGATTAAGTATAACAAAGCATGAAAATTCTTAAGATAGAAGCTATAGATAAAATGTGCAACTGCCAATGAAAATGTTCTCTTTTGTCCCAGGACAAAGTAAAGTTATTGAGCAATAGCCAACAGGCACTGAGTATTTTCTCAGTTCCCGGCAATATTTTCCTTGGCTTACTCAAAGTATTTTATTTAAAATTTGATATGAATTGGTGGGTTGTGTCATTACATTTCCCATTTTATGGGTAAGGAGATTTAAGCAAATTAAGCAACCTATTCAAGGTTACTTGGTAAGTGATGAAGCCAGGATTCAATCCCAGCCCATTGACTCCAGATTCCAGGTGTATAATCTTGATGCTATATAGGGTTAACAGTACCTTGATAATTCAGGCAGCATATCTTCTAGATGAGCTGGAAGGCATCATATAATTTGTGGTGAAAGTATCTCTTCAGCAGAGAATGAAAATCATATAGAGGCAGGAGAATATAAGGACAATTGATTTTATTATTTGAGAGCTAGAGAAAAAGATGAGCTATAGAGGTACACAACTTGGTGATACAATTGAAGTAGTTACTTAATGTAAATTATATCTAGTGACATGGGGCAACACCCCCCACAATCGAGTGTGTCAAAGGGGTGGTCATGTAATTGAGGGGTAAATTCCTGGGGCACGTGAAGGGGGAGGGGCTGCCTTCAGAGCCTAGAGAACAATAGCACGTGTCTGCTCTTACAGATAAAGCTGCCGGCTGCACAGTCAATCAGCCATATGCTTGTAAGAGGGAATTTTAAGGTAGCACTATTATAGAATTATGTAACAGGGAACAATATTAATTATGAGAATGTGATTGACCTCCCTCCACCCCAGAAACTCAGTCTGCCAGCATCTTAATACATGAGACTAAAGGATTCATCTGCATACATGCTCTTCCCTTTCCCTTTCCCTTCCCACATAGTTAAATGAGCCTGATGCCACTTCCAGGATTATCCTTTGGAGTTAAGCAAGGTGGCATGGTAAGATTATAGAGTTTAGGTTGCATAGCATTCCTCTGATTAAGAGGCTTCTAAGTTAATGAACAAAGAGACTAATATATAGTGGGTTACATAGTGGACTGCTAATTTCTTTCTTTTTTAATTTATATTTATTTTAAATTTTTTTTTCTTTTTTTACATTTTATTAGGGGCTCATACAACTCTTATCACAATCCACACATATATATACATCAATTGTATAAAGCACATCCGTACATTCTTTGCCCTAATCACTCTCAAAGCATTTGCTCTCCACTTAAGCCCTCTGCATCAGATCCTCTTTTATTCCCTTCCCTCCCCACTCTCCCCACCCTCATGTGCCCTTGGTAATTTATACATCGTTATTTTGTCATATCTTGCCCTATCCGGAGTCTCCCTCCCCCCCCCCCTTCTCTGCCGTCCCTCTCCCAGGGAAGAGGTCCCATGTGGATCCTTGTAATCAGTTCCCCCTTTCCAACCCACTCACCCTCCACTCTCCCAGCCTCGCCCCTCACACCCCTGGTCCTGAAGGTATTGTCCACCCAGGCTGCTGCTAATTTCTAAGTCAGAAGTTGAACCTACTAGCCACTGCATGGGAGCAAGATGAAGCTGTTTACTTCTCAAGAATCAAAATGGGGCAATTTGATTCTACCCTGTAGGGTCGCTTTTAATAGGAACCATCTCAATGGAAGTGGGTAGGGTTAACTTATTGAGGTTCTAGAGCAGCTGTTCCCAATCTGTGGGTCACAACCCCATTGGGGGGGTCAAACGACCCTTTCACAGGTGTCACCGGATTCAGACCAGTAGCAAAATTGCAGTATGAAGTATCAACGAAAATAATGTTATGGCTGGGGGTCACCACAACGTGAGGAACTATATGAAATGGTCACGGCATGAGGAAGGTGGGGAACCGCTGCTCTAGAGGCACCCAGGAGGATAAATCTAATGGATTCCTGGACTATAGAGAAAAAGAAGATGTGAAAAGTCAAGACGCTCTCAACATATTTGACAAATCAATTCATTTGATTCAGTCTTTGCTTGAACTCAGTTTATTCTAAGATAATCTTTAAGATTAGACTCTTTAAAGTTTTTTTTCTTTCAAGTACATAGATATGATTTTTCTATATATATTGCAAAACTTGAGATAATGAGTTTTCAAACGGCTTCAGAGACTCTCATGTGGTAGATTTCTCACAAGGTTCTAACCTGTAAGGCTTGATAACCAAAAAACCAAGCTCACTGCCATCCAGTCAATGCCAACTAAGTTTGACCGCATGAGACAGGCTGCACTTCCGCTGTGAGTTTCCATTCCTCAGGAAATCCCCTTCTTTCTCCTGTGGAAAGGCTGGTGATTTCTAACTGCTGACCTTGCAGATTAGCGTAACCGCTCAGCGCCCAGGGCGCCTGTAAGTCTGATACTTTGCATAAAAAGCCTGGTGAAGCGATTCCTGAAGCTGCCTACAAGGCTCTGGACACCTTCCAGGAGGAGTTCATGCCCATGGAGACCTTCTCAGAGTTCCTCGTCATGTCATAGCTGCCTTTTTTCCAAATCACTGACCCAGAGAGCTTCCTGGAGAATCTGTTGAGTCCAGTCCTCTGATTCTCCACGTGAAGACGGCTGTTGGCGAAGATTGCAGCAAGCTCTTGGCTTCCATCCCTGAGTCCTTCCCTCCCTCCTTGTGCATTGATCCTCCCCACCCCCCCACCCCCCCTGTCCCACAGGGATGCTGCAGCATGACCCAGCCGCTCACCCTCAGCTTTTCTCAGAGGGATTTGGGGTTTTAGGCTTCCTGTTTTATCTCGTGGGTGTAGTGCAAGAGCAATGAAGTTGTCTGTAACTCAAACCAGCAAAAAAACCTACACATACCTCCTTGAGTGTGTAATCTTGCGGAATAATCAAATGATTTAATAGACATTGGCAGGTTAAGTTTGAGTGTGAACTGGTGTGCCACTCACTAGTCTCTAGAGGTAAAATATCCATACAAGTTTCTGTCTGGGGAAGTTTTCAGAAACCTAGATATGAATATATTTGAGTTTCACTTATGCGCTTGGAGTTATTATTAGAAATTTGTCTACTATACTGTTATGATAGTAAATAATAGCTCTATGATCCTATGCTAGAATAGTAACCAGGCAGATGCTCTGCTATGTGATCTGGCTGTAAAGAAAATGGTGGGAAGGAAGTTGACTTCATCCAGACTTCATTACGGTGGCATTTCTCAACATTACTACAGTCTTAATTACTAATCCCAGTTTCTCATGAGTTGATTTTAGCTCATGGTGACCTGTTGTGTGTCAGAAGAGAATTGTGCTCCACATGATTTTCAGTGGCTGAGAGTTTGAATTCATTTTCCAAATCTTTCTTCTGGGATACTTCCGAGTGAAAGTGAACCTCCAGCCTGTGAGTCACCACTGAGTCTGTGACTTGCTAGCACCAAAGGACTCCAGGTCTTGATTCCCAGTTGCCAAGTGGACTCTGATCACAGAAACCCCATTGGTTCTAGGTAGATGCTAACATAGAAGTAGAATCTATTCCCACTGCAGAAGTGGTCAAGGACAGTCAACACAGCTGGATAAATTTGTTTTGTGTTTTTGTTGACAAATCAAGGAATTAAAATTACCTCACACACACACAGAAAATATGGCTTATGATTTATTTTTAGAAATATTGCATCTGTCCAAATGCCCATCACCATAGGAACACAAATAGCCAAAGTAATTGTTTAGTTACTTTAAATGGAAACATTTCTGTATTTTTTAATTAAGGTAAACTTTTTACCTGCTCTTGAGTTGCACTAATTAAATTTCACATTTACCTGTGAATCTTAAATAAATTCAATTTCTGGTATAATTCTGGCTTTCTAAGTAGTTTCAAAATCAATGTATGTTCCTGATAAAAGCTAAAATGTTCAGAATCTCTTCCAAGATCTTAAATTAGGAAATATATATTCTTCAATCTTTACAGATGCTGATTTCACCTTTATTTAAAAGCTATTTCAAAATCCATGGTATTTGATAAAGTTGTTTGGTAGACAAATAGTGGACTTATAAATTATATTTTATTCTGTTTTTCATTAGTGATGCCTTAGAAGCCAGTTGAATTATATAGGTAAATAGAATTAGTATTTTTTAATCTTTTTATGAAAGCTGGGATGCTATTGCTTTACTTGGGTACCATCTATTTGAGTTATTCGATTTTTCATTTGCTCTGAGGGCACTTCTTTTCCAGTGCTGGAGTTGTATATCACTTAGTTCGCTACTCTACATTATGAATCTCTCAGTGAACGATGCCTTTGTAGTTTCGGTGTGTTCCTTCAACTCCATTCCAACTCATGGTAACCACATCAGACAGAGGAGACCTATTCCACACTGTTGCCCAACTGCAGTGTTTATGGGAATTGATCGACAGGTGTTTTCACAAAGGGGCTCCCTGTGACTTTGAACAACTGCTTAAACTCTGTGCTACAGGGCTGCTTTGTATTTATATTCAGTCATGCAAACTGCACTCGTTTTCGAAGATCATGGGTTCTTTCAGTTTTATAATCTATGTTTCCCTGTATCTATTGCCTCTTTTAAGTAGCCCTGCTGGCATAGTAGGGATCCTATGTTGGGATAGTAAACAAACTGTCAGAAGTGTGAAACCACCAGCCACTCCAGGGGAGTCTAATGAGATGTTCTACTCTCATAAGGATTTGCATAATAAAAAACTCACAAGGGCATTTAGTGTTGGAATTGACTCAATGAAAGTGAGAGTTTTGTTGTTGTTTATTGCCTCTTGGAGCAGAGTATAAACAGATTTACTAACTATCCAACAACAAAGCTAGCTTCAAATTCAATAAATACTAGTTAAACAAGTGATATGAAATGGAAGCTTTGAGTGCATAGTAGTTTTGTAACTTGTGGCACCTATGAATGCAAAGTTACTTACACATTACACACTCTCAATCAAAGTCAACACTTTACCAAAGAGGTAGCTTTGATATTTTATCTTCAAAAGTCTTAATATAGTAAATGGATTAAACACACGTTCCTATCTTTTGATGAAAACCTCTTGCTAGCTATAACAAAAGCATGATTCAAAGATGGATGTTATTTCAATAGGTTTCCTATTTTACCAGAAGAAATCTGACCATTGTCTGCCAGAATGTCAAACCTTATAAGATTTTTGACATCTTTTATTGTCACTTAATACACATATCGCACAATTGATTAGTTCAATCATATCAAGAAGAGTTACGCAATCATCCCCACAATCAATTTTTTAAAACTTTCTCTTTTTCATGTTTTAGAACACTTGTAAAATGAGTTGGGTATTCACCATCAGTCCCAGTGCTCCCTCCCTCCTCCCACATACATTATTTTCTCCCCCACCCCTCACCCTTGCTAGTCTCCCCCCAACCTCACTACCTCTCCTATAAACCCTTGCAGCAGTTGACTCTATTTCTCCACAAATTCTTTGAATCTACTCATTGCAGCTACTCATTATGTGCTTCAAAAACTAGAAAACCCAGCAGAAACAATAAGAAACAGAAACAAAATAAAGTGGTAAGGATAAAATAATAATAAACAGTAAGAAAGAAAACACCACAGTGAATATTTAAAAGGCCAGGAAAGAAATTTTTGTTTTGGAACTACCAAGAAGTACTTGCAACTAGAAGAATTTCAGATTGGGTCAAGATGGTTTTTAAAGTTAGAAAGAAAATATAACTCAACCTGAGTTGAGTAAAATGGGGCCCTCTAAAGGACTGTCACCTACCTATAAAAAGAATGGAAGCCTGCCTGAAGAACTTGCAAAGACCCTGTAATAACCACACCTCCGTTGTAATGCTAAGTCAAAGTCATTGTAACCAGAGGTGCT
This sequence comes from Tenrec ecaudatus, assembly GCF_050624435.1. Classification (NCBI taxonomy): domain Eukaryota; kingdom Metazoa; phylum Chordata; class Mammalia; order Afrosoricida; family Tenrecidae; genus Tenrec; species Tenrec ecaudatus. The sequence goes on along the minus strand of NC_134534.1, from coordinate 124,012,983 downwards.
TCCTTAAGCTAAATGTCAGCAAATTCCCCCAACCTCCAAGGAGGAGAAGAGGGAGACTTGGCAGAAGGGAAAGAAATATAGGAAATATGCAAATCTCAGCAAGAGATGTTACAATAAAGAGGATAGCTTTACACTCCCAAATATAATGATAATCTCTTGGGAAATACAATTTAAGGAAGAATTATAGAAATAGGATATCTCTCAATGAATTTCTGAAGATTAGAAATATTATTACTACCATGTTAAGGATCTTTCCTGCCATAAGAAAGAACCTCTTACAGTGCAGTGGGTTAACTATTTGGCTTCTAACCAACGGTTCAATGGTTAGAACCCACTCATGGTGTGGGAGTTCAAATTCGCCAAGCTCTGGTTTATAAGAGAGGTTTCAAAAAGGTTGTGGAAGAATTGAATCAAGGTTTATCTTTCCATAAACTTTTTGAAGTCCCCTTCGATTCCCATTGTAACTCTATTGCCCTTTAAGGAGCTTGGCTGCAGTGTGGGGAGGAAACAATGGTCTGACACACTGGAAAGTCTTGTATCCTAGGCCAATTTTACTTTATTTAAAATGTCATTTCCTGGGGGCTGATTCCCATGATGAATCCTCTTTGCATCATGAAATGGTTCTGTTAGAGATTTTCATTGCATTCTTACTGTTATTTCCAATGTAGACTGGATCTTTTGTTTTTTTTTAAGTCTGGTTAATGCTGTGAAAAGAATATATTTGGCAATTACATCCAAAGATTTCACAATTATGCAAGAAATAGAGAATTTGTAACTGCCTAAAAAAGAGAAAAAGATTGCACTTCAATCAAAACTAAAGTCAGCAACATCTGTGCAGGGAGACATGTACAATGACGTCCGTGCCTTTATTGCCATCACATACCAAAAATAGTGTTTATGATTATAAAGTGCAGTAAGTTTCCAATGTGGAAGAGTGCTGACCATAGTCATAAGTCTTTATATTTGCATAGAGATATATGAGAATTTATTCAAGCGCTCTTATTTGTCAGAGAAGACTGCATTACAATACTGCTTATGACATTAAAGGTCAAATTTTTGAATAATTCCTTTAAATGATTTATTGACACCAGGTGTTCCAAAATTCCCCAAAGAGAAAATAGATCCTCTGGAAGTAGAGGAGGGAGATCCAATTGTCCTCCTATGTAACCCCCCCAAAGGCCTTCCACCTTTACACATTTATTGGATGAATATTGGTAAGTAAAATTTTCTTCTCTTACTAAAAGTGTATTCTAATGTTATCCATCATGCTTGATAGCACACTGAACCAAAAATAAAAATTAATATTTGGTATAGTTTCACGATGAGTCAGAATGATTCAATGGAAGTGAGTTTGGCTTTGATTTATCATTGTGAAATTCTATGGATTTTTAAAAAAATAGTAGAACTGCTTCTAGTCTGCCCAGGTCTAAAATGTACACTGCAGTGTTGTGTTAAGTTAGGTTGACTAGAGAAACTAATCCAGTGACACTCATATATGTATAAGAATGAACTTTATATCAAGACGTAATTATACATCGAGAAAACATTCCAGCCCAGACCAATTGAAGTCTTTACGTCCAATATTAGTTGATGAATCCCTCTTCAGAATCACACAGCTACATGCAATGGTTCACAATGCAGGAAGATCATAGGCTGGTGGGTGCAAAGTCTTGTTGATCCAATGGTGTTCAGTGCATCTACACAGCACTGGCAGCCATCGGGGTCAGCTAGCAGAAAGATGAAGGCAGAGGGAGAGTTGAATTTCTCAGAACCCTCCTTACAAGAAGGCCACACGCACAGGCGTCACCATCAAGCTGTTACCTGATTGACAGGCGATACCCCGCCCCTACACTTTCATTTATTTTCAAGTTGACATAAAATTAGGTAACTACCACATGGGTCTACTTTAAAAGACACCTGAACATCACAAATAGACTCTTTGAATTTCTGTATTAGAAAAGAGCAGAGGATACCTCTAAGTAAAACATTGTCCATATTCCAAACAAATTTTAGCTGTGAAATATCACTAAAGTTGAGGATGACCTGTGTATGTGTTGTTAGCTTTTTATATTAATAATGTTAAGACTTATTATTTTATAGTAATTATGGGGAAATGAATTCTATATTAGTAATGTTTCATCTGTTGAAAACAGTAAGTTGCAGAAATATCTATTTACCTTTGTGTTAAATTTGTCAAAAAGTTTTACTCATTCTTGACTAGAAATTCCAGCTTCTTTTAAATTCCCTTTCTGATTTATGTCTTAGCAGTGCTTCCTTAGTATTTTCTCAGTTTGGATCAAGAGAAAAAAATGATAGGATTTATACAAGACTCAAAAGAAAATAAATGAGGCTTCTCTTAACTGTCGTCAGAAAGCCCCGCCTGTAGTCACCCTAGCACTCTGCTGGCTGCCTTCCGGGCTGGAAGAGAGACTACTCTCTCAGACACATTTGTGTGGGGCTCTGTTTTAAAGAAACACCATTCTAAGACATGAGTAATTATAATTAGACATGACTTGATTGATCAGTTTTCAGAGAAACAAATGTAGGCAGGAAGAGCCAACCCAGAGACCCAGATGGTAAGGAGATGTAGACACGTCCACACTGGCTAGGTTTCTTTTGGTCAATCATGAAAAAAATAAGGCCACAGTTTTATTTTTTTGTTCATATTTTCTTTTTGCACAAACTCTGCTCCATTGGTAGATTAGACTTTGTAAAAAGAGGATATACAGATGAAAAAAATTTAAAAAGAAAAGACAGGACCATGGAAGAGAGGTGAAGCACAATAAGGGAGAATTGCTTGTATTAATGAAAAATATTTTTCCCCAGAATTGGAGCACATTGGACAAAATGAGAGAGTGTATATGAGCCAAAAGGGAGATCTATACTTCGCAAACGTGGAAGAAAAAGACAGTCGGAATGATTACTGTTGCTTTGCTGCATTTCCAAGATTAAGGACTATTGTACAGAAAATGCCAATGAAACTAACAGTTAACAGTTGTAAGTCCAAATTAGATATCATTCCATCATGGATGCTGAACGCAAATGTGTCTGTAATTTCATTCTGGCTGAATCCACTTAGTGTGGGGTTGATGTTTTCCATCATTGTCTGGTCCAACTCTAGAGATTTCATCCAGAGGAAAGGGGCATCTGCAGCTGCAGACCCACAGTAGCTCTGTTTTTGGCAACCAGAAAATCAAATCTCAATTCATGGTACAAATGTATTTCATTTGGTGTCTGCTTAGTTGTTTTCAGAGGGCAAAATACACCGTGAATTTCCTGAGTTTTGTAAGCAAGTGGCTGGCATTGACTCCCTGTGATCTTGGATAACCCAGAGAGGTAGAAATGGTTGAAAGTAACAAAAAAGAGTTAAAATGCAGTATCACATAATTTCAATCATATCAATATATTTTTGTGTTTGCACCTCCCACCACAAATTTGGCAAAGTTATCTGAATTGCTTATCTTCCCTACTTGATGATACAGATGCCAATCTGGGTTCCCAAATGGGGAAAAGTAATTAGTGAGAGGAGGAATAATAAGATTCATAGGGCATAGATAATCCCCAACAGTTCACTGACGGAATAATTGGCTCTAATATAGTTGAAAGTTGGCATTACCATCCCATTGTCTGATTTGGTCTGCAGTTTTGTCCTCGTTCTCTATAGATATGTACCATCAGGATCTCACTAGAGTGTTTTTTTGGGAGCCCCGCTCCTTTTATTTGGACCCTGTCCTTTTGGACTCCTCTGTGAACACGCTACATGAAGCGCCTCCGAGATGTTTTTTAATTATATCCCCAAAGACAATATTCTAGGGGAGCCCTGTGGTACCTCATTTTGTAATTTTCTAAGAGATAAAATAAGACTTTTCATTCTTTATTGATATCAGCATCTACCATTACTGTTTGCATTCTGTTTCCCTCCATCTTTTCTTATTTCAGTAAAGCATGCTAATGAGTCAAGTTCATCCACAGACATTGGTTCCAAGGGTAAGTGGAACACTCGTAGACTGTTGTTACTTATTTTCACCTTTAATACCTCATTGCCATCTCAGCATTTGGATTTTTTCTTCTTCAATGCCTTGTTAGATTATTGAAATACTAATATTTCTTGTTAAAGTAAAGGCCATTTCTTGTTTTTAAAAAAGGAAAGATAAATAGTTGACTATCAACAAAGTTAAGGAAACACTTCTTTTAGGAAATTTACATGGAAATTTTGGCAAGACTTTTTCTGTGGCATTTAATATGTAACGGTGTGTTGTAATTTTCTAAAAAAGAAAAGAACATTACTACAGCATCCTTCAAATGAATTTCCCCATGAAACCATTCTCCACCTCTTTCCCTTCCAATGGCGCATCTACCTTTCCATAAGGCTGAGTCAACCTCAATTATATAGGAGTTTAGTGTTCAATAAAGAGAGGTATCATGTACATATATGCAACAAGCATTCTTTATATCTTTGGGATCAGTGGTTAACATACTAACAAATCAGAAGGGCGTGTAAAGGTTGTGTTGTATGTGCCCTCAGTGTTCTGTTTGAAGGTGGATTGCTTACATGTCTGTATACACATACATACACACACACACACACACACATACACACACACACACTCAAGAGCTTCAAAAGTGCCTAGAAAATGGAATTAAAAGAGAATTGGATTTTTCCACAAGCTTTTGAACCCCACGACCACACCTCCATAATACTGAATACAGTCTAAAGTACATGTTCACGAATTACTTGATAAAGGGATCTTTGTAAGGAAGGTTCAGTCAAGGTGTGCCCTGTTTCCAGGACCTTCATTCCTCCCCTCTGAAAATAGAATGTCAACTGTTTTCTTCTCTGTTCAATCATTGGCCTTGGTGGGGAATTAATTTTGAATGAATATTTCTAAAATGAAATACAATTTACAGTGAAAACTAAAATCTCTCACTTTGCATTTTATTTGAAAAATGTTCTCAGAAAGTCAAAGATAGTATGTGTTGATAGACTGCTACTGGGAAAGTTTGCTAATCATAGAACCACATGGTGCTTCTCTATAAGCATCTGAGGCCATAAGCAGAGTGACTTGAAAAGCTGCATAATCTCCTCGATGCCCAAGGCTTACCGTAGACTTCCTTCATCAGAGTTTCTGGATGTAGAGCCCAAGAAGTTTATACTAACGGGAACCCTCTATAATATTGCAGAAACACAAGTCCATTGCTGTGGAGTTGGTTCTTCCAGCTGGCCCAGTCTGACAGGATATGATTGTTCCACAAAGTCTCTGAGTTATGATCTTACTGGAAGCAGATTGGCACTCTGTCATCCCACTGAGCAGAAGTGGGTTTGAACTGCTGAACTTTTGTTAAGCAGACAAGCATTTAACTATTATGGCACCAGATCTGTAGATATAATACTCCGATAAACATGACAAGGAATGATTAAAGTCCAAAATATAAAATCAAAGATTATCAATTAACAAGACTTTGCATCAGGAAACTAATTATCTTGAATAATAATTGGACTTCTGAATTAAAAGATGTGGTATAAACATAAGAGTAAACACATTTATGTGACAACCTTTGTTTCACATTAATAGAGAAGAGGAATCTACTTAAATGGGAACAAGTACATATGTACATACACACACACATATAAAACAGATTTAATGGCACGAGACTTTACCCTTCAGCTTGGAGCAATCTTTGACTCTTCTTTTCTCTCTTATAGCAAATTTGATTAAGGAAAGAAAACCCAGATTGCTACTGCCTCCCAAGGACAGTGGCAGTAGTTCCGATGTCATCATCCTCAAAGGGGAGACCTTGATCCTTGAGTGTTTTGCTGAAGGCCTGTGAGTAACCAGATTTCTGTTCATTATTTACTAGGCTATTTCTAGAACAAGGCATTGGTTAAGAACGTACCTATGTGCCCAGGAAAATATTACAGTTCAAAAGGAAGTCTTAAAGATAGAGACTGGTAATAGAACTCTCAAGATTATTAATGGCCCTTAGTCACCCTTCCGGTCTGGAACTGAATTCATGCCTATGACTTACTTTTCAGATGAGGAATAGACACACTTGTGAAGGGATCAATACATTAGTAGGATATATTCCCTTAGACTTAACTACCACGTCTAGAAAGGTAAGAAAAGAGAAGGAATGGAAAGAGGAAACAGAAAGGAAGTGAGATGCGTGGTGTTACACTGAGGAGATTGAAACGAATGACAAGAAACAAAGTACAAATGAGAAGTTGGATGGAAAATTGATCTGCAATGGAAACCTTCACCCAATTCACAATAAAATGTATTTAAATCCTGTTATTACAGGATTTTATGAATCAATTCATCTTTCTCTCTGCAGAATTCAATCTGGGATTGAAACTGATTTATAATTAGATGCTGTAGTCAGTATGTCAGTGGAGTGGATGAAGAAAGCAATCTCCTGAATTTCGGGGGACAATTGTAGAGTACGAGGACATCAGGAGATTAATACTGATGCCAGTTTTATCGTTCTTTTTTACTTCTGTGCTTTATTATCTTACTTTCCTCATGCTTGTTGTGCTACTTTCTCTGCTCCTCATTCAGGCTGCAGATGTCTTGCTCAGAAATATTTATCCTGCTGCCCTTTGCACACAAGGAATTCCAGTCTATGTCATATACAGGAGACTTTGCCCTCAAAGCATGCATTATACTAACTTTCATCCCCCCTGAGAAAACAATTTACTCTTTCAAATGCACCAAGGAAAGCCCAAAGAATTGTACTTGATCACGTCTTGAAATTTTTACATTTATTAAATTAATACTATATGGTGGGTATCCCCCAAACACTGGATGGAATTGCGTTGTGCTGAGCAGACCTTTCAGTAGTTCGCATTTTTCCCACTAGGCAAGGATCTAGCAACTTGCTCTGAGTTAGTGCACTCAGTGGCATCTTCTGGGAAGGTTTCCTCTGGTCACAGTGAATTTTTTTGTGGAAGCAGTTTCACTTGAACCTCTTTTCTTTCTTTCTTTTTTTTTTTTTTTTTGGTGATGGCCAATTTAAGAGAACAGAATATGGCTGTGAAATTGTATTACCTGCTTGGGAAAAATGCTGCAGAAACTGTTGTGATGATGTTGAACACAGTTTATAAACACAGCGTTATGGGAAATGGGTGTACAAATGGTTTTCTTGTTTCATAAAAGGTGAAATATTGATTGATGACAAACCTCGGTCTGGATGTCTATCAACTTCCCAAACAGGCAAAAACATCAACTCATTGTGCATGTAGAGTTTGTTCCACCAGGTCAGGCTTATTAACCAAGCTTTCTATTTAGAGGTTCTGAAAAGATTGCATAATAGTGAGACAAAAAGGCCTGATTTGTGGCAGATTGGGGATTGGATTTGCCACCAAGACAATGCACTTGCTCACACAGTCATTTCAATGTGTCAGTTTTTGGCCAAAAAAACCCCCAAAATCAGCATGCCTCTCCTTCCCTGCACTGTATTCACCTGACCTTGTAACGCAGAAAAGGTGAAGAAAAAAATAAGGAAGATATTAGCAATCCAAACAGAGGAGTTTTTCCAACAATGAAATCACAGATTGGTTAACATGCATTAAGTGTAATAGAGAGTACTTTGAAAATGACAAAGTTGTTTTGTAAAAAAAAAAAAAAAGAAAAGAAAAATTAAATACATAGCTTTGAAAAAAAATCCATTTTCGGCAGGGCTACCCCCTCATAAGTTTAACAAACAATTTCAAGACTCACCGCCCTCCAGTCAGTGCTGAGTCAGAGAGACCCCATGGGGCAGGGCAGGACTGCCCCCTAGTGTGTCTAAGAAGTCTTTACAGGAACAGAAGGATTCATCTTTTTCCCGGGGATCAAACTGCTGGCCTTGTGCTTAACAGATCAATGGACAACAACTAAGGCACTCCTTATTAAACGTTTAGTCTTAGAAGGACATCTGCTTCCTATCGTCACATGATGGGAATGCATTCTACTTTCTCAGCACTTACATTTTACATCTTTAAATCATCGTCATTTGCAAGTGAAGGTCTTTTCCCAGCCATGAATCTCCATAGAGGACTAAACATTTGCCTCCCTGGAGTTCACTGACTCATTGAAACCCTCTAGGACAGAGTAGAATTGCCTTGTTGATTCCTGAGCCTGTAAATTTTTCTCCAGTGGAGTAGGCTGGTGGTTTCGAATTGCTGACCTGAGAGTTAGCAGTCCAACCTGTAATCACTAAGTACCAGGGCTCCAGAGGCTGTAAGTCCTTAAAGGAATAGAAAGCCTCATCTTTCTCCCTTGGAACAGCTTGGGGTTTGAAACCACTAAGCTATAGGGCTCCTAGATACAGGGCTCAATAAAATAAATAAATAAATAAAGCATTTTTTAAAAACCTCACTGCCATCAAGTAGATTCCAATAGTAACCCTACGGGATAGGGTAGAACTGTACCTGAAGATTTCCAAGACTGTAAATCTTTACATGAGTAGAATGTGGTGGGTTTGCAGCACAAAGACTTAAAAACATAAAAATCATGTTAATTTATATTTTAGTGTATTCTAAATGACTGAATTCAAATTGGATCACGAAGTAACCTTTGTAAATTTCATTTTCCACCCAGCAAAAATATCCAAGCTCCTTCTCTGTTTTGGCATGACCTCTAGAGAGGAAATGTAGTCCCTTTTATTTTGTTTTTGGAAGGTGAACACTCTCACATTCTGTTTGGATCATAATGGTGGCCACCTGCTCTATTTATTTCCATGGTAGAAATTAATATTTTGAGTGTTTATCACTATTCTCTGTTGACTCTTTGAACAAAAAGAACATTTCAGTAATTCATTTTTCCTATTTCCCATAAATGCCATCATTTGCTTGTTGCCTGGGCTAGTAACTCAAGGCTTGGCTTCAAAATAATAGACAAGCTTCTCCCATGTGCCTTCTAAAAAATGATATGTCATGAAGCAATAAAAAAAGAAAGTAGAATTAAATATGTTATTCTTAGCGTGAAAATGCCTAGTGTGGCAGCCTAGGATTGATCACCTGAATTGGTTTCTTCATACCCATTGTATGATCCATGTATCCTCTTTCAAATAAATGGATATATTTATATGAACAAACTAAATTTTCTCCTCTAAGAAATTTAAAATATTATATATGTATATTCTATAGATATGATGTATTATTCTATTACTTTGTGTCAGGCTCTCTGTTTTGTATTTTACATACATTAACCTGTTTTTCCTTGGTATTTTTCTTTGCCATTTTCATTCCCATTTGTAAATTAGGTAAATGAATCTCATTCAGTTCTTTAAACATATTATAAACTATATCTTGGATTCTATGTTTCCTGTTCCCCAAGCCCTAATCTACTTCCAAATTTAATTCCATCTGCAGAATGTTTTAACCAAATGAGTTCTGTTAAGTAGAAAGAACAAAACAGACAGACAGACAGGGACAACACTCCCCCCCCAAAAAAGTGACAATATTTCTGAATATGTAGAAGTGGTATGTAGTAGACAGTTCAGTAATCTTTTAAATAAAAGTGATAATGTAGTTAATATTTATTAAATCAAGGGCCTTTTGCAGAGGAAAGCTATACGAAGGTTCTACATCCTTTATATCTGCAAAGTGGGAATTGTATGTGGTCATAATTATTATTTATTCAGAAGATTGAAGTACTCACATATCCCTAACTAAATTTTATCTCCTACTCCTCAGTTACTGACAGATAATGATTTTATTTATTCTTTCACATAATAAATATTAGAAGACCAAGTTACTTTGCAAAAGCTAGCATTTAAATAAACAAGCAATGTTAAAGATTGTTGTTATTTTTGTTAGGTGATGTTGAATCGATTCCAAGTTATATTCCTCCTATACGTAACAACATGGAACACTGCCCGATACTGCACCATTCCAATGATCGCTATGTTTGCACTCATTACTGTAGCCTCTGTAATAATCCATCTTGTTGGGGAGCTTTCTGTTTTCTTATTGACTTTGTTCTTTACAAGCAGTATGTCCTTTTCCAGGGGCTGGTCCCTCTGATAATGTCTGAAGAACTTGAGACAGTGTCTTGCCATCTTAAGGAGCTTTCTGACTGTCATGCTTCCAGGACCAATTTGTTTAATCTGCTAGTCATGCACTAAACTCATTGTTATTGAATGGATTATGACTTACATTGACCCTATATAGGATTTCCAAAACTGTAAGCATTTAAGGGAGTAGACAGCCTCATTTTCCTCTGCCCAACCCCTCCGTCTAAAGTGTAATGGCAAAACAAAAGCCAAATACACACTGGACGACCACACATCCCCTGCTTATTAGGTAAGCCATCCTTGCCAGAAATCAAAAATTTCAGAGGAGACCTTCATTCTAAAGGAAGGTGCTGAGGATTTTGCAGGGGCAATGTCAGTTATACCTCAAAGCAGAATCTTTGATATGGTGCAAGGGCCAGCTTCTTCACTGCGGATGAGTTAGTATGAGTAAGCCCATTCTTTTCTTGCCTGTTGGGCAACCAACACGGCCTGTAGGGTCACTCTGAATGGAAATCAACGTGGTAGCAAACTTTTAATTAACTCGCTTATTAATATTTTATGAGATTCAGAGTATCCTGTAACTTGGCAAATGGCCATTTTGACAGACGGAGTGAGAAGTAAGCATTTAGGAGACTTGCGCAGGGGCATGCTCAGAAAGCCAACAACTAATATACGCTCAGAGCTGCCTGAGCACCATCTCCGTCTCTTCTAGTAGTGTCATTGGGTGTCTAGGTAAGGCGGGCGATTTGCATGAGATTTCTCATGTACATGTGGCTCTGGGAATACACGCTCACACTCCTTGGATGATAGGCCTGCCTAGGAGATCTGCTTCCAACAAAGTGCACCCTGTGGAGCACCTCTACTCCTGTCTCTGCTCCACACCAGGTCGGCCCTAGTCGGAATCGCCTCCATTGGAACTAACAACAGTACTCTCCTCTTGTTGAAATCATCCTTTAATGCTTTCGACATCGTTTTAAACCACATGAGTTCCTGGTTTGAATTGCAGAATCGATTTAAACCAAGAGGGCTTGATTTCATTCTCTTCCCCACAAACATGGAGAAAGAAATCTTATTGATACAGGTTCATTATCAGAATTTTGTTTTTGTTTTGTTTCTGCTCTTTGGTTGTTTTGATTGCATAATCTGTTTCTGCTTCAAAACTCTAAGCAAGGATGATTTAATAGACTGCGTCCCCTTTGTTCCCCACAAGAGCAAGAGCAATGTGGGTAACTTCAACTGCCCTGGACACCCCACTGTGCCCTTCCAATCTAAGCCATAGGGTCATCAGGATTACAGGACTCTGAGACTCTCTTCAGCTCACTCAGGTTTCATACTTCGTATTTTTCAGACTCATATCTGGAATAGTACTGATATTTTTGGCTTTCTCAAACCACCCACAGGATAGTTTACATTTTAAGAATATCATGCAATGTTATTTCTAAGGTTGTTTTTTTTCATTTCCTAATGCTACTGTAACAGAAACACCACATGTGGATATCTTTAAAGAACAAAACATAGTTTCCTCTCAATTTTGGAAGCTAAAAGTCCATATCAGGGTCTTGGCTGTTTCAATACCCCCTGTGGGCCCTTCCACTAGGGTTGGTGTCTGTCTGGGACCTTTGGCTTTTATCACCATTCCTTTTTATCTCTCTTCCATCAAGATGTGTCTGTGAGCTACTTTGCTATTTTTATGACTAAAAATAATTCGGCTTAGGTCCAATCCTCTTTTGATATGACTTCATTATCCCAAAAGCAAACTCACTGCCATTTAGTCAATTCTGACTCATAGTGACCCTAAAGGACAGGATAGAGCTGCTGCTGTGGAATTCTGAGCAGGCAATTCTTTACTGGAATAGACAGCCCCATATTTGTCCCACAGAATGGCTGGTGGTTTTGAACTGCTGACCTTGCTCTTTGAAGCTCAACATGTAAGCAGTATACCACCTGGACTCCTGTGAATTCATTATCATAGGAAAATAAAATCCCTGAGGGTTATTTACAGGTAGAAAGTTTCAACACGTTTATGGATGGGGGTTGTGGAGAGGGGCATCACATCAACCCCTTATGGACTGCAGTAGCCTTCCTCTGCTCATCAGCACTGACTCAGCGTACATATGGTGAGGCCACAGAAGCTTCCAGAGGAGGCAAAGCATTCAAGCAGAGAGATGGCCGTGGATGACAGGCAATGTTCTTTGACAATGCCCATACTACTAGAAGCTTAAGCACATGTGTGATGGCAACACATGAAGTAATGGGATCTCACTTTTTATTTGTGTCTAAAAATGCTTCCTTTGCTTGTTTATTTGCAGGCCAACTCCACAGATTGAATGGGACAGACCGAGTAACATCTTAGCAAATGGGAAAAAAAGTAAGGACAGGATAATGAAAGTAGAGAATGTCTCGTTCCACGACAAAGGAGTTTATCGCTGCACAGCCAAGAACTTTTTGGGAACAGACACTCACGATTTTCATGTCATAGTTCAAGGTATTTTTCCATATCAATTTATTTTTCTTCTATTAAAATATCTCATACATGTATTCAATCTTATTTCTAAACGGTATGTGTTAATACCGGATGACTAAGAGCTTTCAAGTTTTAATTGTATATATAGTAAATAAAACATCAATGAATTAGGCTTATCCTTTATCCCATATAAAAGGGACAAACAGCAAGGAAGGTCTCAAGTAAGCAATTAAACCTGTATTATCATATTTTGAGAACTGACTTTTATCATAGATATATGAGAAACTTCCTAATACTGAATTATAAAGGATAAAATAAGTGTTAACATGAAAAGATTATTGGACCTGGAACAAAGCCTAGAATTTGTTTTCTTACTTCACCATCCAGTAACTCAGCGTTTTATTTTGATATTTTCCTAGATTTAATTTTGGGGGTAATTTAAAATCTTGGGTTCAGATGATATTCAATGTGCTATTTGTGAGGAAGAAAGAATTAATAGATTGTGGGCTATGAAGATCCCAGAGCAAAAGCGTATGATATGTAAGGCATTTTTGTACTGTTTCAAGCTTTACTCATCACTGGAGATGTTGCTTTTATTTTTTGGATTCCCAGAAATAAAGAGCCAACGATGATATCCTTTTCCAAAAAGGGAAGGGTGTCATGAAATGTTGGTTATTGTGGCTGTGCGTACTGGGCAGAAATGAGGTTATTTAGTCCTTTCTGAGCGGGGTTGCTGCTGACTGTTTTCTGTGAGTCTAATCGTGCTTTGTGTAAGTTTAATCACATGCTTTGGTTCACTGTATTGATCAAACTAGGACAATGATTACTGCACAGATTCTGTATATGCTTAGTTTGGGAAGGAATTGTCTCTTTAAGACTATCATGTAGTCGATCAGCGCTCTAGTGTTCCCATCTATTTTCTAATAAAGCTTACTTCTCAGTATTGAAATTGGAACAAGGAAAACCTAAGGCTTTTCATTTTAATGGTGATTGTTTTAGTTAATAGAAAGAAATATGACAGGCAGGAATGTCATTCAAAAGTAGGTGTCAGGGTACCACTTTGTGTAGCACCAGCGTGTGTCCCAGACTTCCCGCCTAATGGATATGTTGCATTGGGAATGCAGAATAGGAAAGTGAGAGAGAAATATCATTTCCATTGATTAAACTAAAGCACATCTTGTGTATATTAATATCAACATCTGTCAGCAATGATATATTCCAGTGGCATTAAATTATTCACAACAAATTTCAGAGGAAATGTTTGAGAGATTTATTTTATCACTGTTTGTAGACATCTCTTTCTATAGTTTTAGAAATTTATTTTATTTAAAGATTCAGATGCTTGTATGTTTCTGTGTAATTTGGCTACACATGCAACGCGGGCTGTGACGATTATTGAGTGCCCCCCCTTAGCTCACGCTGACGCGCACACGTATGCACCATCCAGACGTGTCTGTTGTTTGCTGCTTTGACTCCAAGTTGCTGACTCTTAGAAATTCTTCCAGATGGCTGGAGCATTGCTATGGTAGCTGAATATTTTAGCAATCTGGTCACGGTTTTCGTGATTCCAAGAGCTAAGCTTTCAAAAGAATTGCAGGGGTTGCAAAACACAAAGCGAAAGAAACTCTGCCATTTAAAATGGTGACACTCGGACTCCTAAGGAATGTAGGTGTCACAAGACAACTGATAAAACCATTGGGATGTAAATGATGTTACATGATAGCCAGCTAATCCTTCCCCCATAGTGTAAAACCCCTAAATATGTCTTTAAGTGTATGTTTTAGGAGTCTCCCTTCACACAGGCAAGGAAAAATCAAGAAGTCTTTCCTTTAGTTCCTTTAAGGATGAAAACAGTCAACATAGCCGTCATTAATCAAATGGGTGGCTGCGTTCACTTTTCTTCAATTTTCTTCTGCTTTCCTGCACCCGTTTCTTTACTCTTTTTGTCTCTTCTTTGGAAACTCACATTAAGTAACAGTGATTACCCATTGGGATAGAGCAGTGTTTTTGTGGACTTGAAAATCCATTCCTTTCGGAAACCTAAAGCAGGCATTGAATGGTGTTCTCTACATATGTGATAGTTCTTCTTTGTTACTAAGCACAATGAAATTCTATGAGTTTTCAGTGGAAGCTATAACACTATAAATATATTTACATACTACATTTATAATTAAAACCAGCTGAGTTTTACTAGACACAACTGTACCTTCTAGGTATGTTTGGTAGAAATAATTACATATTCAGTAAAAATGGATATACTCAACTGTAACTAAGAAATTTTAAATCTAGAAAATTTAAACACAATTGATCTCTATTACATTTCCACTGACTATTTGAAAACTAACGCCTATTAATAATTTTTTAGTTGGACATGTTTGAATCACTTAAAAATTTTGAATGGTTCTAAGACTAACAGCAAAATAGTTTCACATTATCATGTAGGGTTGGCATGAGTTGCCATCAACTCAGTGACCGTGAGCTTGGTTTTTTTATATACATAAAATAAAATGTGCAGTTCTTTTGAATTTCAAAAGGGTATTGTGTACTGAAATGCAATGTCCATTGATACACATAAGAAAACCTCATCCTCACATAACAAATAAGTTCCAAAAAAAATTCAAATAAACTCAAATTTGAAGAACCAGTATTTTTTATTAAAATGAAGTTATTAAATTTGACACTGTGGTAACATAGTTTTACTAAGAAGATTATTTCTGTTGTATGTTTTATTTTGTTTTGTTTCTAGAGATAAACATCTCTGATTAGCTTGATTATTATATTCTTTTTAAATTTTTTTTTAAAAAATTTAAACCATTTTATTGGGGGCTCGTACAATTCTTATCACAATCCATACATCCATCCATAGTGTCAAGAACATTTGTACATTTGTTGCCCTCATCATTCTCAAAACATTTTTTTTCTACTTGAGCCCTTGATATCAGCTCCTCATTTCCCCCCTTCCCTCCTCGCTGCCCCTCCCTCATGAACCCTTGATAATTTATATTATTTTGTCATGTCTTACACTGTCTGACGTCTCCCTTCACCCACTTTTCTGTTGACCATCCCCCAGGGAGAAGGTTGTATGTAGATCATTGTGATCGGTTCCCCCTTTCCACCCCACCTTCCCTCCACCCTCCCGGTGTCGCCACTCTCACCACTGGTCCTGAAGGGTTCAGCTGTCCTGGATTCCCTGTGTTTCCAGTTCTTATCTGTACCAGTATGCATCCTCTGATCTAGCCGTATTTGTAAGGTAGAATTG
Source organism: Tenrec ecaudatus (assembly GCF_050624435.1). Classification (NCBI taxonomy): domain Eukaryota; kingdom Metazoa; phylum Chordata; class Mammalia; order Afrosoricida; family Tenrecidae; genus Tenrec; species Tenrec ecaudatus. The sequence continues at coordinate 123,997,264 of NC_134534.1, read as the reverse complement.
GGATCATGATAGTGGGTGGGGGGAGGAAACATTTAAGAACTAGAGGAAAGTGCATGTTTCATCATTGATACCCTGCACCCTGCCTGACTTGTCTCCTCCCCACAACCCTTCTGTTTGGGGGTGTCCGGTTATTATATTCTTATTGCTCAGACATTTGCTTCTCAGGTTTCACTAGAATAAGGGGAACTGATCATCTTATTTTTTACAATTCACATTTAAGAAAAATAGGTTAAGTTTCATCTCAGAATATTTACATCACATACGATCAATCTGAGGACTAGATCACTAGATGGGACTTGATGATGTTGAGGTCCAAAGTGCTTAGTTGTAACCATTTTTCACTCTCTCTTGAGCGAATCTTTTCTCACCTTTCAGGAGTAGAATTGCATGGTCTAAGTTCATCTGTTTATTTTCTGCCTCAGGTTTTCTGCAGCCTGTCTTTCATCCATTACGAGTAGCTTGTCCATAGTTCATGTCCTCATACTCTGTGAAGCTTTCTTTAGTAAAGAAAGCTGCTCTTCTTACTGGCTGCCCGCAAGTCTGTCCCCACACACGCAGCCGAGCAAGATACTGTGCAGTCCTGCCCCATCTCCTTGAAGAGTCTCCGCTTGAATCATTGGTTTCTTCTTCGTTCCTCCAGTTCGAGAAACTCCAGTGAAATCCATTCAATACCATAGCAACACACACACACACACACACACACACAATGTCAGTAGTGGTTGCTTTTTGAAGGTTTCTAGGAATCAAACCACAGCTTCCTGTATGGAAAGAAGGATTTTTTCCTACTGAACCATGATTTTAAAAATAGTAAACACCTTCATAAATGTGTGAAATGTAGTCCCTCTTTGTTTCCTGAGCCTTTTCACTGGAGTCTTTGGGGATTGCTCATTATAATTCAATTCAAACTTACTTGACATGATGACTTGGTTCTAAATGAGGCAGCATGTAAAGAGACGGGAAGCAAGGAAGAATCAAACCGTTGAGGAAGTGGGTGGCTGTTGGGGGACCTTCATTTGGGTGCATGAAGTGCAAGGTGAAGCACGAAAGGTGATCTTGAAGTGAAGGTTTAGGAGCCTTGACAGGACAGTAGGTAAACATTTGGGTGACAAAAAATATAGCAGTCTTGTTCTATGAAGATTATGAACTGGAAATTCTGGGGGCAGTTCTACTCCTCTCTGGGGTTGCCGTGAGGTGGAATCGACTCAGTGTCAATGAGTTTAGTTTTAAAATAGTAATGACTTAGAAATAAAGTCACATTGACTCCAGAGTCACATATCACTTCTCTATAGATTCTGTCAGGAGCAGTCAGGAATGGCCATAGAAAGTCATGGGACTTCTTTTACTGCAGACCTAGGGCAAGCTGGATGCTTTCCACAAAGCTGTGTACTATTTCCCGTTCGACACGTGAGAGTGGAAGAAATGATAGCTAAGTCCGCTGCTAGGTCTAACAATACTAGATCTTCAATGCAAACCCAGGGGATTGGTGGAATGTTCGGGATGAGACTAGAAACAGAAATCTCTGTTTTTTCTTTATGTTATGAAAATGCAGAAAAAAATTATTTTCACATATCCTGAAAGCATGTAGTAGTGGAGTTTAAATACTGTGGAGTCTAGATAAAACGAACCTTATTTAAATATGTATATATCTCAATAATACATATTTATATCTACAAATAAATAGATATGTACATATATAAATCTTACTGTCAGTTATATGTTGTATGTTATTTGATTCCATTCTCAGATGTTCTCTCATACATGTTCTATTTTATAGTTTACTATTCAAATAGTGTGAAATTTATAAAGATACTGGTAATTAAAGAAAAAATAATGGGGAAAAAGAGATATTTGACTTGTATCAAAGCCGATTTACATAGTCTTGGAATAGCACCGCTTTATAAACTGAGGACTACCTGCAGTAGGAAGCCCTGGTGGCCCTAGTGGGTCGCTGTGAGTCAGAATCAACTTATGGAAGTGAACGGAAAACCAGCAATAAGTAAAACTGCTATTAAGCTTCCTATTCCCGTAAGCAATTAGTCTGAAAACCCACATGGAGTCCACACTGAGGAAGTCCACACTCAATGGCAGTGAGTTTGGTTTGGTTTTTTTTCCAGAGAGCGGGGGGAAGGGGGGTAATATTTACAAAGTATACCAATCACGAATGCAGGTGTTTAATTTGAGATTTAACAGTTAAGTCCACACCCTATGGTATAATTACAAAAGTACTCATCTTGCTTGGACTTTAACTTTACAATGTTATTTGTAGACTTTTGCCACTTCAAGTAAATTTATAGGTACTTTCTTTCGTCTAATTTTTATTCTTCCTTTAAGTGTTAAAAATGTAGATGGCATTTTCATTTTACATATAGTAATACCTTTAAAGACTCCCCTTTCTAATAAAAAATGAAAATACATAAATGTCTTGGGAAAATAACCAAGGAACACTTTATGGGAATTACTACCTGCAAGTAGTGTGCAATTTTCTCTGCAATACAATCATCCAAACCATCCACATTTTAATTTAAGTCTTTTATTCACTTGTGACATAGTAATATACTTATGGTGACAAACATGACAGTAATGTTTGCCTGAAAGAAAATTCTCTCACTTTCTTCTGAAACATGAATTAGAATTATAATGTTGAGTATTAGCGTATGGAAAGAGTCAAGGGCTTTAAATGTAGATTTTCCACTGTTGTTTTGAGGGTGAAAATCTAACTGCTACTTTTATTCTTCCATCCATTCCATAAAGAACAGTTCTAGGGGATAACATCTTCCAAGTACATTAGACATTAAATAGATATACAAATACAAGTATATAAATGCTCAGAAGTTGGTACTGAGAAATATTTAAAATTTGTGCTGGGATTTGAAAGGATTTCCAAATCGTTTCAAACATTTTTCAAAATATATTTACTAAATATAGGTCATTATAGAAGCCAGCTGCAGCCTGAAACTATCAGTAGCCAGCATTAAATAAACTTACCATCTGTTTATTCCTCCCACATTTTCTGTGAGATGGATATTTGTGTAACAGTTAAAAACAGTGGCTCTCAGTAATTATTTATAGTACATTGATTTTATTATGCACATTGAAACCTAACACACACCTTTTTTTACATAGCAAGCTTACTAAAAATATAAGGGGGGTGTCAACCAACCCAGGGACAAGGGAGCAACAGTGAACTAAAAATTGATGTCGAGGAGGATATAGGCTTCCTTGTAGGGCTTGATCAAGAGCAGTGTAGCTGAGAAGAATTACTGAAACCTGAATGATGGCTGAACATGATAGTGAGACAAGAGAAAACTAAAAGGAAATAGAGGAAAGAGCTAGGAGACAAAGGACATTCATCGAGGTCTAAATACAGGCATGTACATATGTATATATATATTTATATATAATGATAGGGAAATAGATGTGTGTATTTAAAATTTGTGCTGGGATTTGGTGCATAAGCAAATGTCATGAAGAAAGCTTATGGTGCCCGGCTATCAAAAGATATAGTACCTGGGGTCTTAAAGGCTTGAAGATGAATAAGAGGCCTTCTAGCTGAGAAGCAACAAAGCCTACATGGAAGAAGCACACCAGCCTGTATAATCATGTGGTGTTGATAGGATCAGATATTAAGCATCAAAGACCCAGAGCAAGAAATATATCAATGTGAATGAGGGGGGGTGCAAAGTGGAGACCCAAACCCATCTGTAGAAAACTTGGACATCCCCTTACAGAAGGGTCACAAGGAAGAGATGAGTCCATCAGGGTGCAGTGTAGCACCAATGAAACATACAACTTTCTTCTGGTTCTTTAATGCTTCCTCCCCGCCCCTCACTGTCATGACCCCAAATGCCCCTCCCCACTATCTCTACCTTACAAATCCAGCTATACCAGAGCATGTACACTGGTACAGATAAGAGCTGGAAACACAGGGAATTTAGGAAAGATAAACTCCTCAGGACCAATAATGAGAGTAGCAATACTAGAAGAGGAAGGACACAATAATCTGCATATAACCACCCCCCCCAGCGGTGAAGGGAGACATAGATCAATGTAACACATGGGAAAAATTATAAATGATCAATGGTTCATGATGTTGGGGAGGTGGGAAGTGAGGAGAGGAAAGTGAGATGATACCAAGGGCTCAAGTATCAAGAAACTGGTTTGAAAATGATGATAGCAACACGTGTACAAATGTACTTGACAGAGTGGATGGATGAATTATGATAAGAGCCTGGCAAACTCCCAATAAAATGATTTTTAATGGGCTAGTATGAAACACTCAATGGTGGCTGCCACCTGTTGGTATGTAATAGAACCACAAGCCTTCATATTTTCTCACCTTTAGAAGCAGTGACAACTGCTGTGATAACTGAGGACGAACTTTGCATTTTCTTGCCAGAGCCTCCTCGCTGGTCAAAGAGACCTCAGAGTGGTGTGTATAGCACTGGGAGCAGCTGTATATTGACGTGCGAGGCGGAAGGAGAACCACAACCCACCATCAAGTGGAGAGTGAATGGCGTCCCTTACGACAGTAAGTGAAAACCGAAACCATTATGCTGTGATGCCGAAGGCATTCTTTAATGGCAGACACACTGTTCATGGATAAATGGAGTGAAGAAGTGGCTAGTCCCAGCAAGATGTATATAAACAGAATAGCAGAAAGTGCCTCTTTCTAATTGTCATTGTTGAGACCTGATAAAAAGAGTCATAAAAAATGTACTGACTAGACCAAAATAAGAATCGGTGCATTTGAATTATGGTGTTGGTAAGGAATATTGGCAGTACCAGGGACTGCCAAAAGAACAAAGAAATCTCTCTTGGAAGATGTCCAGCCCGAGTGCCCTTTAGAAACAAGAATGGCCAGACTTCGTCAGCTACTTGGAAGATGTTTTCAGAAGAGACCAATCCCTGGAGTAGGATATCATGGTTGATAAATTAGAGGGGCAGTAAAAAGAAGATCATCTTTGATGAGAAGGATTGACACAGTGGCTGCAACAATGGGCTCAAATGTAACAATTTTGAAGATGGCACTGAATTGCCCACTGTTTTATTCTGTTGCACATAGGGTCGCTATGAGTCAGAACCAATTTGATGGCATCTAACAGCAATAGGCGACACTTAAGATATGCGTGTGTGTGTGTGAAGAAATATATATTATGCTTCTTTTTTTTCACACTTATCGCCTTTTCATTACACCCTCCCCTAACTAATTAACATAGTTTGTTTCCAAAGACCATGTCATTATGCAAATCTCAATATTATCCAATAATAAAGGATGATCACATCAGAAAACAAAATGAAGTAGAAATACATCACCGTATATCTGGTAAATGGCATCATTATATAATTGCCAAACAACTGAGGAGTTGGCCCAGCCAAGTTGACACATAACCTTACCCATCACAGCTGGTGGTACTCTCCCTTTACACCCCTGCAGTCGTTACTGTCAAACAGATGTCACTGATGCACAAAAGAGTTGCGTGGTAGATTTTTTTCCATGCTGTCAAAAGAGCAGAATGATGGATAATGAGATAGTTAAAAATTGAGGACAGGTTATATATACTGATTTATGTTCTTTAAAATATGCTGCCTTATTGGTTTCTTACAATGGAAGAATGAGGTAAACACTCTTGTTATAATTTTTCAGTCAAAGAAATGGAAAGATTTTGAGGTTAGATTAGTCTCCTAAAGTCAGTCCTGTAGATGGAGTCAGGATTAGAGTGTATGTCTATCTGATGGCACCGTGTACACACTGAACCACTATATCACAACGATTTATTTTACATGTATCATGCTTCTTGATATTTGCTGTGGATTGATTTGTGCCCCACCAAAATATGTGTCAACTTCCCTGGATCACAATTGGCAGTAATGTCTGGGTGCAGTCATCCCCCATAATATAATGTGATCCTCCAGTTTTATCCTCCAGCTTTATCTGTTGTAAGAGGAGTTTGCCTGGGCTGCTGCCTACATCAAAGAAAGAGAAGAAAGCAGACAGAGAGGGACCTCAGTGCCATCCAAAAAGAAGAGCCATGAATAGGCTGCGCTGTCTGGACCTGGGGTTCCTCTGATGAGAACTCTTCAAGTCAGCGGGACATTATTGCTAAGGCGCATTAAGCTCTCCAAGGAACATTGGCCCACAGATGCTGAAAGGAGACAAATACCTTTTTCCAGGGCTGGCCCAGCTGGCACTCTGAATTTGTATGCCCACCCTCCTAAATTGTGAGAAAATATATTCATGTTAACTAAAGCAAAAAATAGTAAAATATAGATATATGTGATAAATGCCAATTGAGTGATAGCAGCTATCCAGGCAGAAAGCAAACTCTCCTTTGTTTCCGAGACAAAATAGGTAAAGTGACCTGAGGATTAAGTGTCAGCTCGGTGGTCAGTTCCTTGATTAGACCCAGGCAATGGTGACCCCTTCCTAGGCTCTGTCTGTTACAGAGACACACTCCAGCTACCCTGTGGGCAGACCTGAATCCATCATATGAGAATCCACTGACTTCATGTCTTGAGAATTCCATGGGCCAAAAAGACCCAAAAGCTGGACCCATGTCCTCCCCTTTTCCTGCCTGTAATAGTCTATTCAGCACCTGAAACGTCTCCAGTCTGTTTGGCACTGAGACCAGTCGAGTTGGCTGGCGTGGAGAAGGCAGGAAAGGATCGGGCTGGGGCTCCTCTGCCCCGTTTTGAAGTAGAGAGCACTAAGTCCAGAGAGTCGATGTACGCCTAGAGCTCAGGCTGCTGTGAAAACAAAGGTTCAACGAGGACGGTGGTTGGGATTGAATGAGATGAACATGGCGCGCCACCTAGGAAGAGCACCTTGCTTGTCACAGCAACATGCTGAGTGTGTGGACACTGGACCCAGGGGCCTGTATGTGCACCCTTGTCTAACGAGGCTTGACTAGCACGTTACTGCACCATTCACGACGTCCTCATCTGGAAAACGGGGATGAGCATAACACCTGCTGGTGACTTTTTTTCTTTTAATGTAAATGACATAAGACTCTACACAGAGAAGGCTCCGCACCAGAGCTGTGCACAGACAGACAGCACCTCCACAATAGGACTTATCCTTCGGCTTCCGCATAGCAAGCACTCAGCAACCCTGGGCTCTCGGCCGTCATCTCTTCAGTGATCGAACTAAGTTCATCTCTGTGGGGAACAGAATAAAACTCCAACAATAATATTTTAGGTAGATTACAGGGAAATAAAAGCCCTTAATAGATTTATTCAGATAATAAATATCTGTTGAATGTCTTCTCTATGCCAGACATTAGGCTAGTTTCTTGGGGCATGGCAGTGTGTGAAAGAGACACAGTCCCTTCTATACTGGAGCTGATATTCTAATGGGAAAAAAATAGTCAACAGACAAACCCACAGATGTGCTCTGCAGGCTGCTGTTGCTTTTGTTGTTAGGATATATGTGCTTTGCAGGCTGTTGTTATTGTTAGGATATATATATATGTATTCTACGGAGCTTTTTGTTGCTGTTTTTAGCATATCTGTGCTCTGGAGGGCTGTTGTTGCTTCATTAGGATATATGGATATATGTGTCCTGCAGGCTGTTGTTGTTAGGTGCCAGCAAGTTGGTTTTCATGCCATCGTTGTTTCTTGTCAAATAAACTGGATTGGGGAAACAAAACAAAACATAATTGATGCTAAGGAATTTTAAAGCATTGGCTTTCATGAACTATTACTCACCCTAAACTGGTCTTGAAATATAAATACTGTGTGATATCTTTTATAAATGGCATGTAAATATTTTATGCTCCATTCTTTCTCAAACTGACATTTTTAATCTTCCTCAGATCACCCCTTCCCTGGAGATGTCATCTTCCCAAGGGAGATCAGTTTCACCAACCTACAACCAAACCATACTGCCGTGTTCCAGTGTGAAGCCTCCAATGTGCATGGCACCATCCTCGCCAACGCCAACATTGATGTTATAGGTAAGCCTGTGGGAAGACAGACCGTTAACCTACTATTACAAAAAGAAATGATCAAGGTCAGATGCACAAGTACAGATTGAATTCTTGACACATTGCATTGGGGTGGAGGAGAACCTCACAATACCCTTTACCACTTATTTGGGTAACAGGCTTCACACTAAAACCATATTTCTAAGGAGGAGTCAATATAAATGCTTTTTGAATCTAGATACGTGTTCTGTAAACTTACGCTGCATTTTTGTCCATGACACTAAATAGGATAGGATGTAGAAAAATCTTTCCTGGAGATATTACTTCTTACATGAAATTTTAAAACTCTATGTTCTTTTAAAATAGATGTACGGCCCTTGATACAAACTGAAGATGAAGAAAATTACGCAGCTGTGGTTGGGTACAGTGCTTTCTTACATTGCGACTTCTTTGCATCACCTGAGGCCCTAGTGTCCTGGTAAGCTGGTACACAGTTTTCTTCAGAGAATTCCAGGTGTAGATTCCACCTTGTTGCTTCATCTGTCATTTCTCAGGTTGCCTTGGGTTCATTTTGTTACATGGCTTCACTGCATCTGAGAAGTAAGATCGCAAACTCAATTACCTTGCTCTCCAGGAAGCATTGGCTCAGTTTCTACATTTATCTCCTGTGGAGAAATATGGCGAGTTATTTCTGCTTTCACAGGGGAAAAAGATACTGAAGGGATTATTAAGACAACTTAAAATATGTATGTATTTATTTATTTGTTCATTTTGGACGATGTTTAAAATTATACATGGTTTTATTATTGTTGTTTTGGGATTGTCTGAATGATTATCAAAATTGTTATTTCAAATATATCTTCTTAAAAGTTTTCAACATACGTTGTGTTTGCCATTGCTTTAAGCTTTTCCAACACCCATTTTTAAAATTAAATGGAAAATGTCTCTTCTGATTCACTATATATATAGTTTGATTTGCAAATAAGTCATGTATCATACCATTTAAGAGTTCAATCATATTAAAAGTTGTACAGTCATCACCATAATCAATTATAGACCATTCATTTTCATTTGAATTTCCAATATATGGATTGCTGTAATAACTTCAAATCCATGGCCATGTGGCTCTACCATTGGCTATTTCCCTGGAAAAGCTCGGTTAAATTTAGTGATATTAGTATATTGTTCAACTACTTAGGGTGAAGAGAGGTTACTTGGATCATACCAGGGTAGAGTTGTATCTTGTCGTTTTAAAAATTGTTGTGTTTGGGGGCATTAGTTTTGATTTTTAAAATCATTGTATTGATATTTTAAATATTCATTATTATGGAAAATATGGTACGTAAAATATTACTCATCTTCATGTCTGAAATTTTTTTACACCCCTTCGCATTTTGCATCTGCGATAAGTGCCGCACTTGCCTCATTCAAATCCTGGCTCCAGGAAGTGCGGTGTGAGCAGCAGCCTTCGATTGCCCATTGCGATTTTTAGCTGCAGCAAGTCACTTATGTGAGATTTACAGAGTAAATCAAGCTGTGGCAGCAAATGCTCAAAAAATGAATGAATGTAGGGAAAAATGACTGCGGAGTTGACAGGGGTAAATGTAATCCATGTCCACAGGACACATAAGACTTCCTGGTCTATCATATTTCTGAATGACCAATATTCTTTCCAGAGAGCAGGAACTTGGAGGGCTCATTATCTCTTTCAATTACGAGCTTTCCCATTTAGTACCCTGAAGCAGTCATTAACTAAAGAGCAGGCCATCAATAAGCCAGCAAGTATGTATTAAGCTCTGAGGACAAATGCAAAATGCTGCTCACCCGTATGAGAAATACAGCAGAATCAGAGCGTGGGCTCAGATTTCCTGCAGCCACAGTATGGGTGGGAAGCTAACAATAGAGAGATTTGAGAGAAAACGCCCCCTTGTGGATCCTTTCAGACGCTTCCGTTAAGCATCTGAAGTGAAAGGTTTTAGCTTGACTGCTAGTAGCAGGCAGTTTCAAAACGAGTCTACAATTATACTGCTCTCCATATTGATCCACACTTTCTGTGTCCACAGGCAGAAAGTGGATGAAGCAAAACCGCTTGAAGGCAGACGGTACTATGTCCATGAAAATGGCACATTAGAGATCAACAAAACCACAGAAGAGGATGCTGGGTCATACTCCTGTTGGATAGAAAATGCTGAAGGAAAAACTGCAGTCACCGCCAATTTGGATATTAGAAGTAATTTTCTTTGCTTCACATAAATGATGCTGTAACTTATTTCCATGGCCCTTCTCTCTCTTTCTAGCATTTTTTCTTCCCCTTCCTTCGTGTCTAATTTTAGATATGTATTTTTACAGTATTTGACTATTTTGTCCACTTCATAAGCCACATTGTCAACCTTCATAGCAGCTATATCGGAAACACCTAACTATTCTCCCTCAATGCCTCTTTGCTGCTGGTGTCTCTCTGCATTTTCAAGTGTTGTGGATGAATTTCAGTGCCCCCATAATGCCAATGAATATGATTATTTTAAACTACAAGTTACTAAAAACAAGCATATGAACAAAACAGAAATAGCCCCCCATAATCAAAGTCAAACAACTCAACCACGGTCAAATTTCAACAATCCGAAGCTCAAAGTTTGGCCCACAGCGGGCTTTAAAACTGTGAAGTGGTAAACTAATGCCCAGAAAGATGGACAAGTTAATGAACCTCAGTGTGCCCTTCCAGCCAATGTGAATATAGGCAGTGTATGAGAATTGCAACAGTGAAGGATTAGGGACACCATTTTGACATATACAGATTGTATTGTCAAGAATGGACTTGTATAAGAGTCTGTAGTACACTGATGTACAACATGACCTTTACTCAGTGTCAGGCTGAGATCAAATCCTGATTCATCTTATTAATTAAGAAACACAGGCTCATCGGCTAATTCAATTTTAGCCTTAGTCACCTTCTTGGGAGGAGTTGTTAGAAAATGCCATAATAAACATGAGCTTCTTAGCAGAGTCCTGATACATAATGTACTAAAAATAAAAACCATTGCCCTCAGATTAATTTTAACTCATAGAATTCCTATAGAGCTGTTCTGAGGCTGTAAATATTTATGGGAGCAGACAGTTCATCTGTCTTCCATGGACTAGCTAATGAGATTGCAGTCCCATGACTAAGCCACAGTAGTCCCTGGGATCTCTTGCCCAGGAAGTGGTGGGGAAATTGCTAAACTGTGATAGGCAATCCCTGGTGTGTGATATATTTTTGAAGCTACAAAGGGCATGTATGACTGTCTTTTTGTGGGGTATTTTTTCACATATTATTGTTAGTAATATATACTATATGTAATGTTACAGTGTATTATTTGCTAATATCATCATATCTGGAAGTGCTTTGTAATATTTCTAAACCCTAAAGAAAAATAAAGATCACATAATAAAAGGCAATTATAATTAAAACTTTAACCAAAAAATAGTTGTTTGACTTAAGTCAGAACATACTTTTAACAGAACTCTGTAAGTTGGGGACTGCCTATGATTATATTGCTTTCCATATTGATCTACACTTGGAATTTGTCAGTTGCCCATCCTTGTCAGTTGCCCATCCCTGAATGGGTAGCAAATAGTATCGATGTGTGATGTTAGAAAATTACAATGGGACATATATTGCATGAAGATTTGATGATTATGTTACTGGTTGAGGTCAATTAAAATTAATCACTTGATAGCAAAGTAAGCTGTGTTCTGTCGTTCTAACTGGTGTCTTTGTTTGATAAAAACAGATGCTACACAACTTCATGTTTCTCCTAAGAATCTCCGTGTCCCCAAATCACTTACACTTGAATTGCATTGTGAGAGCAAATGCGACTCACATTTGAAACACAGTTTGACGTTGAGCTGGAGCAAAAATGGAGAAGTCTTTGAAACCAATGGCACGGAAGATGGCAGGTAACGTTCATAAAAGTTCTAAAAATATTTACCCTCAATTGAAACACATTTATATTTGACAGATGTATTTCAGTTTTCAAGACAATATTTTAAAAGGTCATGAAGAGTCTAGACTTGTTTCACTTTTCTGTCAAATACTGATCTGATCTTGTTATGGCTATTAACCTTTCGTGTCACATGTATTGTTAAGAGGCCTGGTAGTGAAATGGTTAAATACTTATATGCCAACCGAAAGGATGCTGGTTCAAACCCACCAGCTGCAAAGACCTGACAATTTGCCCCTGTAATGATTTCAAAAGAAACCCCGTGGAATAGTTTTACTTTATCCTGTAGGGTCCTTACAGAAATGGACTCACCAGCACCCAACCACAAAAACACCATCCTTTCAGAACATGGAATAGAAGCCATTGTTCATTAGGCCAGGCTGTCTAGAGATACAAATCCCGTGACACTTATACATGTGTCATATAGAGCTTTATACCAACAAGTAATCTTATATCAAAAGAGGGCATCATGGGCCGGTCCAACTCAAATCCCCAAGTCCAAACGCAAGCAGGGTTGGTTTAGACTTGCGTAACTGCAGGCTGACGATGGAGAAAAGTAAAGCAGGGGGCTGGCTGTTCTCAGGGGCTGGTGGCCCACATGGCCAGCAGAGCTAAAGCACACAGCGTTACAGCAGGCGGGCAGGCGGAGGTGCAGAGTGAGAGGCGGTTCTCAGAGTCCTTCATCGGTTTACAAAAAGCTACCCCTCCCCCCAAGGAGTTAATATCAACCTATCACTTGATTGACAGGCTTGACTCCACCCCTAGCCATGGGTGTCTATTGGACACAAAATCATCCAACTACCACCATGCATTTAGGCATTTGAAGCACAAAAGGACTTACTGCATGGGTTTGAGGGTTACAAAACCAATCGGAGACTAAAGAAGTAAGATGAAGAGAGAGGCGTTTACTGCACTTTTACTTTCAGAATCACCAGGCTCTGGAAACTGTAGCTATTTCTGTTGCTGCCCCCACAGCCACTCTTGAGAGTCTAGCGATGGCCATTTCTCATATCTGCCAGAGTCCCTGGTCATTTTACTTCCTCAGAGAAAAAGAAGTTCATTTTCCCTTTTTTGTGTGTGCCAGATTTCACAGAGGTGCATCTCTTTTGCAGAATGTAAATCCTATCCAAATTATTGATGACAAGAATTCAAACAAAAGAAACAAAATCACTGCCATCCGGTCTAACTCAGAGAGACTTCTGGTGGCTTAGTGTTGAGTTGCTAGCCCTAAGGCAACACTTTGAAACCACCGGCTCCTCTGCAGGAGAAAGACGGGGCTTTCTCCTCCCAATCAGGGTAATAGTCTCAGAAACACACAGATAAAATTCTACGCTGTCCTATAAGGTTTATAAATGTGACCTTCATCTTACATATTAAGAATTTAGAGCTCTTTGTTACCAAAGCACAGTGTCCTGTAGTGACTGCTAACTTCAAGTTAGCAATTCAAACATACCCACTGCTCCATGGGAGATAGGTAGAGATCCTGTAAACATCTTCCGTCTCAGAAGCCCAAGAGAGGGTCATTGCGTAGAAACTGACTCAGTGGCTGTGGGTTTGTGTTGGATTAGCCAACATAAATTGAGCGTGTCTGATTTTGAAGTACTCCAGAATTACCTGTGCAACTTGGTCCGCGCGGTGCCTCCAGCAGTTCTGATTCGGAACCTGGCTAAGGCAGAGACATGCACGTTTTAATCAGTTCCCCGAGTACATCATACCCGCCAGATTGCAAGAGTCAATGAATTATTCTACCTTGATTAATTCAAGTACATTGTGAAGACTGACAATAAGCACCTCCTCAATGATTTTTTTTTTAATGGAAAAGTCAAGAAGCTGCGCTCTCTATTCTAAAATAGTCCCAAACCAGAGCACAGATATTGGCTAGATTTTCATTCCCACAGTTCTTCGTGAATATAGTGGTATTATGCCTGGCACAAAAATCCTTGTTTGATGAGGCTGAGGTTAGTAAATTGTAGTACTTCCTCTGAAAAAGTAAATTAAAGCAAATTGTCAGAATAGCCAATATACAGGTATCATATCAAATAGACGCCTAACTACATACATTGAGAAATTCAGTTCTGTCCATACCAAGTCTAGAATGAGAGCCAGGCTTTTGACCAATTGGCATATTAGTTCGTATTTGGCATAGGAATACGAAATTGGCTGTCGATACAGAAAGTCTGACTTCACTATAATTTGTAGTGAAGTCCGGCTTTCGATATTCTCATATTCACTATATTTTCTGTAATTCAATCTTCTAGGATGTTGTTATGAACACTCCTTTATAAAACCCAGTTATATTGTTTTTTCCCTGCATGCCCATGAAGATAACACCATTGAAATTGTTCCAACTACAGAGCAAACTGCGGTGCATATATTTTTAATTTAGTGGACTTTTTTTCATTGAATTGCTGTGATAATAATATACAGGTATCGAGTCAAAGGTACATATTTCTATAAGAAAAAGCAATTATCATGCAGTAAACCTGATTGTAAATTGGCTACAGAACAAATGATCAAAACCAAGTCAGTTGCAAATGTTTTGCCAAAAGAAGTGCTAGACTGCCATCTACTGTTCAGAGAAATCAAACAACTTAATTGTTAAAATTTAAGGTGCACTCAATTTAGGGGACCAAGGGAGGGTATGGGAGTCCTTGTGAACTGTTCTGATTCTGGAGTAAGACACAGGAACCTGACTTTGTAACCTGCCCCTCCATGGATCATATGCAAACTATCAAACCGAACTAAACCCACTGATTTGGAATAAATTCCATCTCTTAGCAACCTTCTAGAACAAGAGTCCACTAGGTGTCTAAGGAAGTAAATCAATCTGGAAGCAGACTGACACATCTTTAACATGCAGAGCTGCTGGTGGGTTCAAGCCACCCGTGTTAGATTAGTAGCTGAGCGCTTCGTCACTGGCCAACCAGACTCCTGAGGCAGGGCCTCAGCATTAGCTTAAAAGCATTCCAATAACTCTTAGCTGCTCTAAGTCCTATATCCTATCTGGACACAACAGACTACACCCGCCGGGTGGATTTCCTATGCTTAGTTACAGACTCATGGTCCCTTTCATGACTGTGCAAGTATTTTCACACACAGTTGAATATAAACATCTCTATATTTTTCACCTCTGATTCTCTAACAAAATTTACAGTATGTGAAGTTTTTCTTTTTATTCCTATTCCAGATGCTTTCTATGGAAATATAAAATTTTAAAAATCTTTCTCTAAATATTTCTATTTCTCTCATTTCTGTCCTCATTGTGTGCTCAGATTACGTTTCATTTTGTTTCATTTTTCCTACTAGGATAATGATTGACGGAGCTAATCTGACCATACATAATGTCACGTTAGAGGACCAAGGTGCATATGCCTGTTTGGCTCACACTTCTCTAGACAGCACTGCTGATATAGCCCAAGTAACTGTCCTTGGTAAGTGCACAACATCGTGAGAAAACGGTGAATTTATTTTCCAGGACATATTAAGTTCCCTTGTTCCTATGTGATTCAAATGATGATGGTTTTTTTCCAGCCTTTGAATTATGAGAGTTGATTTGTTTATTTGTAAAGTGGCCCCACATTAAAGTCGTCTACTCTTCTCTTTTTAAAATTTTCATTCATGCCTAATTGCTTTCCTCTCCCTGGGTATGTGTGTCAATAGAATCAGGAGGTAAAAGTACTTCCAGCAGAGAGCAAACTCAGGTGGGCTTGAGTTCCCAGATTGTGGCTGAAGTGGAAGGTGAGGAACGTCGCCTCTGGGCGATGGCACGGGACTCATGCTATAATCCAGAGACATCCGCTGACTCCAGATAGTTCGGGAAGGGTGGGGAGGAATCTAAGGGGCTTGGAAAGGAATGTTTTTAATTATTATTATTTTGTAATGAAAATTGAAATGAGAAACTCCTGTGTAAACTTCAGTGGTGGAACCAATAAAATCACCCCCAGTCATCAGTGTTTAAACTGAGAGACCACCTGCTGGGTGTCTTTCATTTGCCCCTCAATGTTTCCTCCGCAGGCAGCCTTCTGCCCTAAAAAGCTGTCCTGTAAAGACATCAGCAAACCAGTGACCCCTAGCTGCCTTTGGGTCAGCCAATAGAGAACCCTGGGAGTGGAGGAGAGGGGGATTGGAAAGTGATAGTGTTTGTTTGTGCATCTTCTTCCTTCCAGGCTCATCTTGTCTGTCTGTCAAAGGTTTGTGTCCCTCCGCCAGGGGTCTACACACTTCTGCCAAGGGTCACTTCTCTCAAAGCCATTCTCTAATGATTCTTCCACCATCTTCCTCCTCCATCACCAACTTTTCTAGTTTGCTTTTTTCTTTTCTAGTACCTTGTCCATACTATCTTAATAAGGAGTAGCTTATTAAAAAACTGTTTTAATATTTCTTTCCTGCCATTGTGGTGCTGCTGAGCAAGTGTTGAACTGCTCACAACCAGCCATTCAAACCCCCCAACAACTCTGAGGTCGAAAACTGAGGCTGTCTTTTCCCTTAAAGATTTATAGTCTGGGAAACTCTATGGAGGGTTTCCATGGCTGATATATTGGGTGGCATATGAGTTCCACTGCTAACTGAAAGGTCAGCAGTTCAAAATCACCAGCTGCTCCAAGGAAGAGATGGGGTTTTCTACTCCTGTGAAGAGTCACCGTCCCAGAAAACGACAAGGGCAGTTTTACCCTGCCTTGTAGGGTCTCTATGAGTTAAGAGAGCAGTGAGCTAAGATGGGTGATACATTTCTTGGGTTTTGTTTCTCTCTTTTTTTTTCATTTTCTCCTTTAATCCACTTCACTAGGAACAATGTCCTCTGTCCTTCAGGTTGTCAATTTTCCTGAACTCCTTTATCCATATATCCTGCATATGGCTAAGCCTGTTGCCATCGAGATGATTTTGACTCATGGCGACCCCTTACATTACAGATAAGAACGACTTTATTATGTTTCCTGGCTGTCATCTTTCTGGAAGCAGTTTATCTGGCTTTTCTCCCAAGGAAACCCATTTGGGTTTAAACCACCAACCTTTAGGTCAGCAGCAGGTTACAAGCCATTTTCACCCCTGAGATGGCTCTGCCATATATCTAGATCATTTCCAGCAAACATTTGTGTCTTTAGTATTGCTCAGTAAGGACTAAGGATAAGGAATGGAGTCTGTTCTGAGCCTGCCCCAGAAAGTAGATTTTAAAAAAAAGATAAAGAGAATGATATCCTTAAGGGAAGCTGATGTAAATAGTTTATTGTGCCACCCTGGCCAATAAACACATGTGGGGTTAAATGAAGGGCAGAGGGATAAATGGCTCATTGAGTCTCGCCTTTCTAGTTCTCCAGTCTCTTGCTTTGTGATGGTCAGACCAATGTGCAGCTGCCTTAGCCAGTTCCCTGCTTCAGGTGGCAAGGCTCACTTCCTGCAAGACATCCCTGAGGAGAAGCCACATGGACCTACCCAGATACAGCCCTGGGTGCTGGAGCACCTGTGTGGAGTCCTTGCCAGCACTGAGATATTTACACATTCACAGACTCACCTTTCCTCCTGAATTTGACATCATTGCATGTGTTTTTTGAGATGGAGGAGGACTTTGTGCATTGGTGTTGGATATATGGGTTAATGTTGGAATTGTGGGCTTGGCCAACACTGGGTAGGGTTGTTTTCTTGATGCGCACTTAATCTTTATATAAAATTCTCTCTTATACATGAGTTTCTGTGGATTTGTTTCTCTAAAGTATCCAGACCAACACAGAAGCAAATGGCCATCATATGGGGCTCTCCCCAGAAAGAAGAGCAGTTTCCTGTTATGCAGAAATTTTAGACTTTCCAAAAAAAGGATGGTATATTTTAGTAGGCTGTTTGCCCATAAAGAATTTAAGTTTTCCAGCGTTTTACAAGAACAATGGGTTAACTGTCTAGCTCTTATTCCAACCAGATAAAGTAGATTATCTTCTAGTAAATTCACATTTTTCTCAGGCACCAGGTATACAAGGATAAGTACTGCTACCCATGGTCACTGTCTCCATGTGTTTTGAGCAGCAGCAAGCAGCAAAGGGATTGGGCTCCCTCACAAGTGCTGGCCTTCCATTAGGCTGTCATTTTCTAGAATCGTTTAATTTTGGTAAATTTAAAGTTAGTGTTATGATTAAGGAGTGCTGGTGGTGGTGTGGGCTATGTGTCCGGCCACTAAACTCAGGGTCAGTAGATTGAACCCACTAGCTGCTTGGTGGGAGAAAGATGAGGCTGTGTGCTCCAGTAAAAAAGCTATGCCCTCAGAAACCATGTAGAACAGTTCTACTTTCACCTACAGAGTCATGATGAATTAGAATGAACTGGCAATGGGTGAGTATTGGGTATTGGCCATATTTATATAATACTTATGTAGGAAGTAATTACCATTTTTAATAAAAAATAATATTCTATAAAATAAAGAAATTCCCTTAGTCCTTTTCTAATATGTTATGTCAATCCTTGGTTTAAAAATATATCTAAGAACTGATGGATATATACCATGTATAAATTCTAAAATAACTTGCTTTATTCCTAAAGGCCAAATTTTAAAAGCATACGCTTGACCCATTTCAAATTGAAGTTACATAAAAAGTTTTCACATGGACTTCCACCGACAACATGTTAGTCTGGGTAGACTAGAGAAGCAAATCTAGGTAGACTCATGTGTAAAAGAGAGAGTTTTATATACAAGAGCAATCATATAATCATATATTAAGGAAACATTCCAGCCTAGTCCAAGCCAAGTCCATAAATTCAATTTTAGCCCACATGTCCAATACCAATGTATAAATTCCTCTTCAGACTCATGCAACACATACAGTGACACCACATGCAGGAAGATGACAGGCTAGTGGGTGGAAAGTCTTGTGGATCCAGGGGTGGTAGAAGGAGCTCAGCACCACAGGGTGAGTCTCCACAGGGCTCCTCCAGCTCTGGCTCTGGCTGCATCACTGTAGCTCCATCAGGCTCCTTAGCAGTAATGTCTCACAGGGAGTGAGCGTGTGTCCATGCCCAACAAGCTATTCATCTCCTTAGCGCCTCCAAATGAGGTCATCAAGCTGTGATCTCATTGGCAAGCTAAACTCCACCACTTCACTCTTAATTCTCAAATTGACAACAGATTATGTAACTACCACAGACAGTATAGGTTTGCTTTTTTAATTATTTAGTTACAACTTCATCCAGTCTAGCTCTATTTAATTTTTATGTCAGAGGGATCAAATTTTTAGTTTTATATGCAGCTTATTGTTTGCTTCAGTCACCTCTAGATATTAGTGGGCTTTTGGTGTATACTGAAAAGAAACCTAAATTTCAGGACTCAGAAATTCCAAATTTTGTTGATTAAAATAATATATTTACCTTATTTTAACACTGTCAAGAGCTAAATTTTGAAAAAGAAACATTTTCCCTTCTGGACAGTGGTAGGATATCCATTAATATGCATACATACATGTGTGTATGTGTATGTTGGAGACCTGGTGGTGTAATGGATAGGAGTTAGGCTGTGATCCACATGGTAGGCAATTCAAAACCACCAGCAGGTCCTCAGGAGTAAGATGGGACTTTCTGCTTCCAGAAACAGTTACAGCGTCAAAAATCCACAGTGGGGCACTGTGAGTCAGCATTGATTCATTGGCAAGATGGTAATGAGTTGGGGTGTGTATATATGTAGATTTGACAGAAGGTGTTAATATATTATATTTAGTTTGCACATGTAGGTGAGCATGAAGGTCAGGACTATAGTCTCAGGGGCTATCAAGGTCAATTGGCATAACATAGGTCACAAAGACAATGTTCCACATCCTAATTTGGTGAGTACTTAAAAGGTCAAAAGCAAACATCTAAGGTACAACTATTGATCTCTCATTAATCAGCAAATACAAGAGTGTCCGAAATTGAAATACACATGAAAGCAATTTAGTCAGGAGAACTAAAGGACCATGCAAGCATCAGGCTCCACAACCCTGACACCAGAAGAACCAGAAGTTGTGCCCGGTCACCATTACCAATTGCTTTAAAAAGGATCATATTACAAGGTCCTGGATAGTGTGGGAGAAAAACATGGAACGGAATTCAAAAATCATAAAAGTGACCAAGCTTTCAGTCACTATTCAGATGGAGACATTTTTCCTTCAGGTCTGGAACCGAACTCACCTCCACGTTAGAATAATCAACCACTTATGAGCCAAAGCACATTTGCCCAAGCATAAAGTCCAGAGGTTTGGAAAAGAAGAAGAAGGGGACACCGGGAAGACACGGGGGGTGGGATGTGATAGTCATGATGCAATAAGGGGGTCAGGATGGGTCAGATGAGGAACACAAACCTGTGACCTGCTCTGCAAAGGCACATCTAACTCACAGCAGGAAGCAAAAGAAAAGCATTCCCTTGTGGAATGAAAAGAGTGTTTGCTGTTTAAAAATTCAAATGTCTAGTTATTGGAGAATAGGCAACAGAAAGTGCACTCATGGTTTCCCACTTGAAGAAGAAAGAGCCCCTGAAAAGCCACATTAAATAACATCTTCATTGCCTTCTCAAAGAACATATCGCTGTTCTAGAATATGTGAGAGAATTTAAATCAAAATTTGAAACTAAGAGCCGTTAGACACAAGACTTCATTTTACTCTTGCATTTACTTTATAAGTGCCAGGAATTTTCCTGTACTCTTACACTGTACTCTAACAAAAAATGGGTCATTTCTAATTCAAATTTCTAATTTTAGTCACAACATTTATCAATGCCAAATCTTCCTCTTAGCAAAAAACTGTCTTCCTTCTCTCTGATCAGAACTAAGCCTAGAGAACATAAGGGTAGATAGAATATGTTGAGAATTCATTGTTATAAATTAAAATAAAAATCCAAAGCAGTTGGATGAAAATAGACTTAACTAATTTACCCTTCTTCTTTTTTTAAGCCACCTTATTCTTATCAAGTCATCATCCTGCCTGTTGCTCTCTTTCTTTTCCTTTTTTTTAATCATTTTATTAGGGACTCATACAACTCCTATCACAATCCATACATACATCAATTGCGTAAAACACATTTGTACATTCATTGCCCTCATCATTATCAAAACATTTGCTCTCCACTTAAGCCCCTGGCATCAGTTCCTTATTTTTCTTACAAGCATAGAACCTCAATTTAATTTCTTTAGTATGATAAATACTTGCATGATAAAAGTGATTGTATTTTTCATTTATTTAGTCACAAAACATTTATATGTAAACCACTGTGGGTAATGCAAATATTAATAAAAGCTGGTCCCTACTCTGGGCGATCTGCGCAGTCAGATACGGGCAGTGAATTAGCCAGATGATGAGCATGAAAGCTAGAAGGAAGTAAGTGGTCCATTTTGAACAAAATGTAATTCTCAAAAGTGAATGCACATAATCATCACCTAGAAGATTGTTGAGAAAGGTAGGTTCATGAACATCACTTACTTAGTAAACCAGGGCCTCAAAACCATCATTTTTAATGATTTTCCCAAAAGAACATTTGTGCCCATGGTCATTGATGGTTTTTTGAGAACTTTTTGTGTAAGTAGAGAAAGACAATACATCCAACTAGCAGGTAGATGGGGTGTGTCAGGTATGGAATTCATTTGAAATAAAACCTGAAGGACTGGTGAGATGTGGATAACTAAGAGTGGAGACATGGGTTCAGAGAGGAAAATGGTTGGCAACATGCCTAAGTGAAGAAATTGGGGAAACAAAGGCAATGATCCACATTTTCCTTACCTTTGTCTCATTGTTTAGATGTGCCGGATCCACCAGTAAACCTTCTCTTATCTGAAAGACAGAACAGAAGTGTTCGGCTCACTTGGGAAGCTGGTGATGACCACAACAGCAACATCAATGGTAGGGAAGTTATGAGTTGTCAATTATATTAACATTATAGACTCAAAATTAATATTCCAACCATTTTAATGGATTATATTTCTCAATTACCCCATTAAAGTTAAATTATATAGAGAAATCTTTAAATATTGTAAACATACTCAACAGGCTTTCATGTGTTTTTTTCCCCTGTTTCTTAATGCCAGAGTATATTGTTGAATTTGAAGGAAACAAAGAGGAACCAGGAAGGTGGGAGGTACTGACTCGTGTCCAAGGCAAAGAAACAACAGCCATGTTGCCTTTGGCTCCATATGTGAGATACCAGTTCAGGGTCATCGCTGTGAATGAAGTGGGCAGAAGTCAACCCAGCCCACCATCAGACCATCACGAAACACCTCCAGCTGGTATGTCGATTCTCACCTCAGGGGCCTAACAAAATATAAAAGTGTTGCTCCATCTTTGAATGTCTGAAAAATATGAAAATATTGAAAGAGGTAAATTAACAACACAAGTTATTTAAAGTCTACTAGTCTTATGATTGTTGCATAAATGTTGTTAAAAAGCAGGGGATTGGAGGTGAATTTATGGATAAGAATTACTTTAAATAATTTCTAATAGCTAACATGTTTAATTTAGATATCATAAAGTAAGTTCTAAATGGAAGCTCAATGTCGGGAATGTCAAGGATTTACTTTTGAGGGGATACATTTTTAAAAATTACTTTATTGGGACCTCTTACAGCTCTTATCACAATTCATTCATAAATCCATTTTGTCAAACACATCTGTACATATGTTGTCATAATATTTTTCAAAACCTTTTCTTTCTACTTGAGCCCCTGGCATCAGCTCCTCATTTTCCCCTTCCCTTTCCTATGCCCCCATGAAAATTTATAAATTCTTCTTCTTGTTGTTGTGTGGTGTTTTTTCCATGTCTCACACTGACTGCTGCCTCATTTCACCCACTTTTCTGCTGTTTGTTCCCCTAGCATGGGAGTCATACATCAATCATTATGATTGCTTCCCCTGACTCCTTCCCCCAACCTCTACCCTCCAAGTATCACTGCTCCCCTGTTCTGGATCCCCTGTGTTGTGAGCTTTTATCTGTACTAGTATACATGTTCTGATCCAGCCAGATTTGAAAGATAGGGTTGGGATCATGGTAGGAAGGATTAAAGAGCCAGAGGAAAGTTGTGTGTTTCATTGGTGCTATACTGCACCCTGACTGGCTCTTCACTTCCTTGTGGCTGTTTTGACAGGGGGTGTCCAACTGACAACTGATGGGCTTTGGGTGTCCACTCTTCCCTCCCCTTCATTCACATTGATATGCTTTTTGTTTGTTTTGTTTTGGGTCTTTGATACCTGATACCTGATCCCATCGATACCACATGATCACACAGGCTGATGTGCTTCTTCCATGTGGGCTTTATTGCTTCTCAGCTAGATAGTAGCTTGTTGATCGTCAAGCCTTTAAGACCCCAGATGCTGTATCTTTTGATAGCCAGGCACCATCAGCTTTCTTCACCACATTTGCTTATGCACCCATTTTGTCTTCAGCATTCGTGTCAGGGGTGGTGAACATCACAGAGTGCCATGTTAGTAGAACAAATTGTTATTGCATTGAAGGAGTACTTGAGTGAGGCCCAATGTTCATGTGCTACTGCAATACTTTGTAAATAAATATATGTACATATCTCTGTGGGAGAGAAATGTTTTGGCTCATTATGGACACCTTGTTAAATTTTAATTTATCTGACATTATTAATTTTTATATAGTTTGTGTATCTTTAGTATCTCACTATCTATTTATTTACCAGATTAAAAAATCATTAGAAGGATAAAAGCACTAAAATTGCTTTTATTAAATTGGCCTTCACCATCATGTTTTTATAACATAGATTTACTGGAATATATTGACTATATTATTGACTACATTTAAACAGTTGCCATCAAGTGGACTCTTGGTAACTCTAGTGTTTCTTGAGAGGAAGAATTCACAGGAGTTTTCAGTGGCTGATACAAACCTCCTGCCCTGCATTAAATCACCAAGCTTTTCCTTTAAGTTGTCTCTCAGTGGACTTGACTTTCAACACATCAGCTGACCCAGGCTCAGTAAACATTTACACCACCCTAGGATTGTATGACTATATTCATGCTCTTTGTTATTTAATATCGCTAAAACTAGTTATTCTCATTTGTGAACAATATTGAACTTTAAATGCTTAGAGAAAAATACGCTCAAAATATTTTCCCAAATCAAATGTCAATAGAGATAATAGTAATTTATTTACAGTGGTTAAGAAAACACGGTTTATAAAACAAATTATGTTTTTATTCTTCACACACTATCTTGTTACCCAACATTTCACATTTAGGACATTAGTAACCAGTCTACTATTCGGCTATTTTGCACATTTAGAATATATATCTGAGGTGCAAGGCAAATGTAGTGGTGCCTACATGAATGAGCTCATGTTTCAGCTTATCTGGGATATGATTCTCAGTGGTTTCGCACTTATATAAAGTGGCAGTTATACAATGATGTAGTCATCTTCTATTTTGTGATTTGATGTGGTCGTCCTGCATTTTCATATAATGTCGATTTTCTTATGATGACCTGATCTTGTAAGCCTCACCATGTCATTAAGTATGAAATGGTTATGTCTACATGCTTACAGATATATACACACACCTACTCTTACTTATGAGACCACCCCAACAATAGTACTTTGAATACTACTTTACTCTTTTAAATAAAACACATATTTATAATGTTTAAACCTATTTTTAGGTCCCAGATCAGATATGTGTTAATAAAATATACTGTTAATTATTTAAATCCATTTGGGGTGGTGGAATGGAATCAAATGACTTGCATATATATTACCATATAATGTGAAAATAATTTTAATGCTTTTAAATTTTCAGCTCCAGATAAGAATCCACAAAACATAAGAGTTCAAGCTTCTCAACCTAAGGAAATGATTATAAAATGGGAGGTATGTATTGTTTAATGTGTACTTTCCACCCCACCTCCTTTTTAGGTAAGCATGGTAATTATAATAGTAGAACATTTATGAACAATAACATAAACTTTAGAATTGGCATATAGTTTGAGTTACTATCATGAAATAAAGAAGTCCTGGTAGTGTTGTGGGTTACATATAGGGCTGCTAACTACAAAGTCAACCCCCTGAAAAATGTATGGCCTTGGAAACTTGAGTCCTGCTTTGTCCAGTGAGGTCTCTGTGACAGAGCCAATGCCAGTGAGGTCAGTTTTTGGGGGGTTTTATTCTGTCATTGTTGCTGTTTGCTTAGTGAATAGTTTAAGGATTATTATGATTAGAGTGATCAGTTTTGAAATAAAATATAACATTGTTAAATGACTTTTGAGAGATGATATAGATTGAATATGCAGGAATCCATTGTCATGAGTTTCAGATTCCGAACACTTGAACTATCAATATTGTAAGTTACTTAGCATTCAGAAAATGTGTAAGACCTTTCAGTGAATTTTAATTATGATCTTATAAATATTTTTGTCATAAAAATGTGATGATAATGATATAGTTTCATCTATTAAATTCTGTCGGGCATTTTATACATCCATTTCTAGTTGTTTATAGAATCTTATCCAAAGACATCATTAACATTTTGGTCTAGTTATAGAAAGTGAGGTCCAGGTTGATTGAGTGTATTTGCTTTGTTAATTACAAAGTGACAAAGCAAGAATTTGAGCACGGATATCTTTGGACTCCATCCTTTATTTTTGCATATTTCACATAAATGTTACTAAATACACTTTGTTCAAAGTGTACTAAATAGACTTTGATCTTTGAATGAAATTTTATATTTGCTCAGATTAATTTTGTATGGCTATTTCATAATTTATTCCTAAACTATGGAGAACATTTAAAAAATACTACTAGGATATATTTAATTAACAAATATATTAACCTACTTTCAATCATACTGATTGAAAGCCCACCAATAATGTGAATTTAATGTTGCTGTCTTTGTAAATATATAATATTTTGTAATTGGTGTGAGAATAGGTTAATTTATTAGTATAACTGATTCCAAGTATGATTTGTGGTTGAATTTTAACATTTGTGATGTTTGCTTTGCTTGTCTTTCTGTATTACATAATTACATGAGCTATACCTAAAATTATCTCACCATTTAAAAGAATATCATCAATACCCTTATATTTCTAGCTCAATAAAATAAGTTTTACAAATTTAAATATAGAAACAGCTGTTACTGTAACAAACTTAAAATTGTCCTGGAATATTATCCTTTCCATGAATTTGTTGGTATAAGTAGTTGCTACTATAATAATTTATAGCCTGAAATTACCCATTAGTTTTTTTTTCTTTTAAGGGTTCTCTATCCGCTTCTTTAAATTCTATAGAAATTTCTGTAACATATGAAACTGATTAAATACCATTCCCCAAATACACAATGGCATCAGGTCAATTCCAACTCATAAGGTTTTGAGAGTATAAATATTTATAGGAACAGGCAGTCTCATTTTGCTTCCACTGGGCAGCTAGTGGACTCATACTGCCAACCACACGGTTAGCGGCCCAGTGCTTACCCGACACTCAGTGCTTAGAGAAGCAGGGCATGTGCTGATAACGCTGGCCCAGTACGCCTCCCAACTCCGGCTGCTTCCCTAGAACCATGCTTCCAAGTTTATGCGTCATATGACACACCTGGGAATCTCGAAACACAATGCCCTGGCTCAGATACTATGTGTGTCTACAGTGAAAACAGACAGACATCGCCAGTCCTCTACCTGTTTCTCTTACTCAAAAGTCATTCTGCATTTTATTTTTTTTCTTATGCTGTTATGTAGCTTTTAGGAAAGGAAACCCCCAAATTAGAGATTTACAGCCTTGAAAATCCCACACAGGCAATTCTTCTTTTTTGACTATTGGGTCAATGTAATTCAGAATTGACTTGGTAGCTGTTCGTTTTGGTTTTACACTCCCCCACCCCCCAAAAAAGGTGACCCATCACCAATATGATCAATTACATAAATATATGAGTGAGTGATTTTTTGCTTGACATTTTCAAGGTTCTAGAATATATACATATGTTAATTTTGAACTTCCTCAAATCAAATATCTTCTGTGTAATTTCAAAGGTATCACAAAACCTGACCAATGCTGTCAAATAGGATTTATTTCATTATGTTGTCATCTGTCCGCACCTAAGTTGTCTGGACACCTACAGGATCTGCACTGTGTTATTTCTGTTGCAGAGGGAATACAAAAATCCATGTTTTTTTAAATGAAAGCCAGGCATTTGCACTCTATTCAGATTCTGGGTCACTTGTATAACCTTGCTTGGTCCACAGATCTCTTTGAAAATCTGATACTAGTAGAGGCTCCCTTTTAACAAAATTATCCACATGAAGTTTGCTAACTATTTCACAGGCTTTGGAGATCTAGGGATCTCCGCAGCACAAGTTAGCCATTGTCGGAAAGTGGATTCTAACCCATGGTGGCCCAAAGTGTGTCAGAATGTACTGCAATCCATAAGGATTTTTTAATTGCTGGTTTTAAAAAGTAAATTGCCAGCCTTTCTGTTTACCGCTGTTTGACGAACGTCTCAGCTAGTTAATATAATGCACCTTGCAGCGCGCATACCTACCAACTTAAGAAGCCCTGTTCTCAAGATGCCTTCCTTGGGAACAGCTTTCTGGAGGGAGCGGGTAGTGGCTTGTGGTCTTTCTCACTGCCCTTACTCTCTGGTCTCCGTTTTGTGCGGGACTAAATTGGAAATTTGCTGAGGTTGTGTCAGACACCCAGAGATAAAGCACCCCTGCCCTCTTTTGAGGAGCCCAGGCACCATAGGGACTGGCAACTTAGATAAGCAATTTTTCTTACAAGTATAACCTCTGGGGTGCAGTTCAGTTTAATCAGAGTACTTTATCAAAAGTAACTCTCTCCCTTGCAGTATTGCAAGGTAAATAGCACAATATTATTAGTGTACATGTAATGTCAGTAGAGGCTAAAGGAAATTATAATTATGGATTGGGGTGTGGGACTAAAAGCTTGGGGTTCCATTCATCAGGGTAATCATGAAGCCATTGGTGGGTTTATATGCATATTATACTGAAGAAGTAGCCTGGGGCAAATTGTTCCAATGAAGTCAAGCATAAACAAAGACTGGGCAAATCTCAGTAGGATTTAGTTTTGTGTTGATGTTTTCTTTGCTTTTCGCTTGTTTATTTGATTTTTCTCTCTCAGATAATTAAAGTACTCACCTTGAAATAATAGACTTGAAATCCTTTTACTGATATATCATTATGCTTTCAGTGCAATTCCAACTATGCGCCTAATAAGTATTCTGGTAACTTAAATTGAGTCAAATAGCACTACAAGTTTTTGTAAGAGCACTATAGATGACAGTATTGAATTGCCAACATATACAAGGGGATTTTGAAAATTTGTGTAATATTTAATTCTGTTTTCCACAGGTAGCTTGAAATCCCTCGTATAGACAAAATTACTATAAAGAGAGTTTTATAAATTAGAATTAGAATCACAATTTTAGTTGTTTTACATAATTGATTGCCGAAAGGCACCTTCTCTTTATTGTGCTATTAGATAAATGAATGGTGTCAATCAGAATAGCAATTTCTTAAAGTACTACTCAATGAAAAAAAAGTGTAGAAAATAAACCAATTTTCAATCGTAGCTGTTCCTTTTCTACAAGAAAAGAAGAAAGAAAGTGTGGAAGAGGGGCATTTTCTCTTAAATAGAATCGCCAAGGTGCTGAGAAGCTGTTTCATTATCGAGAGGAGCTACAACTCATATTTTTAAAATGCATCTTCACTTATTCCTTTCATAAGGAAAAGATGAAGAATTACCATATGGGGAAAATATTTCCACCTAAAAGCAATATGGAAATCTCAGAACCATGGAATTTATGTCCATAACCTTTGCAATTTTGCAAATGTCTTGTGAGTGAAATGTAGAATCCACAGGCATTAACTGTATTAACAGTAACCAAAGTCCTCCCTGAGTTTCTTACAGATGATTTCACATGTGAAAGTAAGATTGAACCACAAGTTACCAGTCCAGGCATCTTCTCAGCAGTTAGGAAACTAGAGAACTAAGTTTGAAAATGAAGCTTATAGCATGACAACATTGTTCTAAATTGTTTCTAAATCAAAGGGAATGAGAAGCCCCCCAAGAAATGCTTCTTCATAGAAATGCTGTTTTTTTTATGCCACACAGAACTGACAAATAAGAAACATCATGATAAAGGAATCATAGTTTCCAGTTATAAAGGATTTCATTTTACTTAGATGTACAATCAAAATTCATAAAAGTAGCAGTCATAAAATCTGGACATACCTGCTAACCAGTTCTCTTTAAAGTACTAGGAGCAAAAATGTCACTTTGAAGGATAAGGCATACCTGATCTATGTCGTGGTATTTTCAATTCTCTAATATACATGTAAAGACTGTACAATGAATAAGAAGTCTAGAGAATTGATATTTTTGAATTATGTTATTGGGGAGAAATTTTGAATATTCCCTGGACTCCCAGTAAAATATAAATTTAAAAAAACAAAACACAAACTGTCTTGGAAGTGCAGCCGGAACGCTCCGGAGAAGCACGGATGATGACACCTGTCTCCCATGTTTCGGCCTGTTATCAGAAGAGTGGACTCCCTGGGGAAGGACATCATATTTGGTAAAGTAGAGGGTGGATGAAAACAAAATTTAATAAGATGGATTGACATATTGACTGAAAAAAAATTTTAATGGGCTCCAGTCTAGCAATTGTGAAGATGGTACAGGATCGGGCAGTGCTTCATTCTTTTGTACATAAGGTAGCGTGAGTCTGTACTTACTCATTGAAAACTCATGATGATAGTTTTATATTCATTAAATGTAACTGTTTAAGTCAACCACACAAAGCACACCGCTCTGTTCCTAGGGTGGAACATTAGGTCAGTGGTTGCCAGAATTTCTAGCTGCATATGTCTGTGTTCTCACCAGATGTCCTATGGCTTTTCTTTAAGCCTTTGAAATCTATGGAACAAAATGGACCAGGACTAGAGTACAGAGTGACCTGGAAGCCCCAGGGCGCCTCAATGGAATGGGAAGAAGAAACGGTCACAAACCACACTTTGCGGGTGATGACACCTACTGTCTACGCGCCATATGATGTCCAAGTTCAAGCCATCAATCAACTGGGCGCTGGGCCAGAGCCCCAGTCAGTGACTCTCTATTCTGGAGAAGACTGTAAGTGGGATGCTTGGAAGTTCTAGCCTCTCCTATAACACTTCATCTCAAAGATGCCCTATTGTGGTTTCCAGAGATGGACTAGCTGTGGCAGTTAAAAAAGAAAAATAACACATGCTTCCTATGCTAGGGTTGACTGAGCATATTTGTTTGGTAACGAGTGCTACTGAAGTTTTTTTGGAGTATTCATTTTATTCGTTTGTCTGATGGACACAGGTATTTCTTATCTTTTCTTTTCTTTAAAATTAAATCATTTTATTGGGGTCTCATACAACTCTTATCACAATCCACACATACATCCCTTGTGTCAATCACATTTGTACATTTGTTTCCCTCATCATTCTCAAAATATTTGCTTTCTACTTGGTATCTGGTCTCCATTTTTTTCCCTTCTCTCCCCCACCCCTCCTCCCCCATGAACGCTCAATAATTTATAAATTATTATTTTATCATATCTTATACTGTCCGACGTCTCCCCTCATCCACTTCTCCTCCGCCATCCATTCCCCAGGGAGGAGGCCATGTGTAGATTCCTATAATCTATTTCCCCTTTCTCCCCCACCTTCCCTCCACCCTCCCAGCATCACCATTCTTACCACTGGTCCTGAGGGGTTCATCTGTCCTAGATTCCCTGCATTTCCAGTTCCTATCTGTACCAGTGTACATTCTCCTGTCCATCCAGATTTGTAAGGTAGAATTTGGATCTTGATAGTGGGGAAGGGGTGGGGTGGGGTGGGGAGGAAGCATCAAAGAATTAGAGGAAAGTTGTATGTTTCATCGTTGCTACACTGGACCCTGACTGGCTCATCTCCTCCTCACTTCCCTTCAACAATAGGAAGGCCAATTTCCCACAGATGGGCTTTGGGTCCCCACTCTGCACTCGCCCTCATTCACAATGATATGATTTTTTGTTCTTTGATGCCTGATACCTAATCCCTTCGACACCTCCTGATCACATGCTTCTTCCATGTGGGCTTTATTGTTTCTTAGCTATATGGCTGCTTTATTGGATCTCAGTTAGATTGCCACTTGTTTATCTTCAAGCCTTTAAGATCCCAGATGTTATATGTTTTAATAGTCAGGCACCATCAGCTTTCTTCACCACATTTGCTTATGCACGCGCTTTATCTTCAGCAATCATGTCAGGAAAGTGAGCATCTCAGAGTGCCGGATTATTAGAACAAAAGGCTTTTGTGCTGAGGAAGTACTTGAGTAGGGGCCCAATGTCCAGCTGCTACCCTAATACTAAACCTATAAATATATGTACATAGATCTATTTCCCCCTTGTCATATATAAATGTAATTACATATGTATATGACTGTATTTAGATCCCTATAAATGCCCGTTGCATCCTAATTCCTTCCTCTATTTCTGTTCACCCTCTTCCTGTCCCACTATCATGTTCAACCTTCATTTGGGTTTCAGGAATTCCTCTTGAAAATTGTCCTTGATTCAGCCCTGCCAGACCTGCTACACCCTCCTATCCATAGATTTTTGGTCACTTGTTCCCTTGTCCCTTGGTTTGTTAACATCCACTTTGGACACAGGTATTTCTATGTTGAATACCAAAGGCCTGGTATTCAACACAGAAATACGAGTTGCTGTTAAGCAGCAAAACTATAACGAGATCTTCAATTATGTCTACAATTGCTTGTTAAGGAACTCCTAACTACCACCAGCTGTTGCTCTGCCCTGGACCTCAATTAACATCCTTGAAAGCTTCTTAACACCAAAGAGATGCAGATCCAGAGCTACACACATGCAAACACACACGCAGAGCCTTGAGGTACAGATTGGTGTTATTATTAAATACCTCTTCCAAAGACAACGTCTATGAATGAAAAAGGATTATTATGAAAATGAGGGATGCTGAACTTCATGTCTTTGTACATCCGAGGTCAGTCTCTCTGGTTCTTCCAGTACACAGAGTATTATGTTCTTGTATAATGCTCAAGAATAAGACATGACTGAACTTCATATTGACTAACTATCCAAATTCTTCTTCCCCAAGTAAAAAGACATGGGGCACATCAACTGTGAACTCAGGTATTATTAAATCCAACCCTTATTTTTAAGGCGCCCTGGTGGTATTAGTGTTAAAGTGTTGGGTCCCTGGCTGCACAGTCAGTGGTACAAACTCAACAGCTGCAGACACTCCATAGGAGAAAGATGAGGCTTTCTGCTCTCCTGCACATTTAGAGCTGTGGATACCCTATAGAGGGCTGTCGTGAATTGACATTGACTCAATGGTAGTCGGGGTTTGTTTTCCTTTGTTGTTTTGGCTCTGTTTTCTGTTTACCTCCTTCTAGTAAGCTTCCCAATAGAATGTGGGTGGTAAGACCACCTTGTAGGATTGTTCTAAGGGGAGAAGTGCTGATCCAGTAAGTTTCTTTAGCAGTGACAGAAACACAGTGCTTATATAATTAATATGACCTGTGTTAGGAGTACTGGCGACATAGTAGAGTATGCATTGGGCTGCTAACTACAAGGCCAGCAGTTTTAACCCACCAGCTGGCTCTTTGTGATAAAGATGAAGTTTTCTACTGTAAATATTAGTCTCAGAAACCCTGAGAGGCAGTTACTATGAATCAGAATTGACCATAAGTGATTGCAGTGTGTTTGAGTTTTTCGGTGTTAGGCTGGGTTTTCTAGAGAAACAAAAGTTGTTATGCTCATATATGTATAACAAAGGACTGTATCAAGAAGGCAGCCCATCCCAGTCCAACTCAGGAAGCCCACTTCAGAATCACACAGCTGCTGCTGGATGCAGTGAGAAGCTGGAAGATCACAGGCTGGTGGCTGTGGGGTCATTTGGATCCAAGAGCCACAGGAACATGTCAGGGCACTGTCGTTTCCCAGGGACAGCAGACCACATTGGCCCCCTAGAGAGGCAGACACATAACCCAAGCAAGCAGGAAGGCGAAGAAGCTGGAAGAAAGAGATGTTCTCCTTAGTAATCTTATAAACAAAAATCTAGACCCCTCCAAGGAGGCGTAATCAGGATGGATAGGTTGGACTCAGCCCCCACATGCACACAGGTACCAAAAAGTTGAATAAGATCTAGCCATCACATTAGGTGTTATTAATATTTGACTTTCCACAAATTTACATTTATAAAGCTTGTCTGATTTCCCTTGTCTCCAAAGAGGCAAGACGCCCACAGAACATCTCATCGCCCATGGCTTTCGTTCCAGTTCTGTTCATGCACATTGCATCCACCTGGGAAGCTGCGTTTCTAGTGCGCCGTAGGTTGTCCTCTTGTCCTTGAAAAGTAGATTGGTTGAGGCATTCTTTGATATGTGAACCCATCTTGGTTCCATTTGGACTCAATTTTATGAAACTATTTAAAACATTATGAAAATCATCTCTATCCCAGGACTTCAACCACATTTGAAGCTTACTGAAAACTAATCAGTTTTATGTGCTTAACAGATCCGGATATAGCTCCAATGATTCAAAAAGTGGATGTTGTAAACAGCACTGTAGTTAAAGTTACCTGGTCAACAATTCCAAAGGACAGAGTACATGGACATCTGAAAGGATACCAGGTTCTGATATTGTTTTTTCTATTCATTATTGAACTAGTGTATTTCTTGTCTTAGCTGGTAGATATGTTAAAGTGTCTTACCATGGTTGATGTATTTAAGCTTTACTGTTTTCCTTGCAGATTACTTGGTGGAAAACAAAAAGTCTGTCGGATGGAAAGGCATATCCCAAAAAGGAAAACATCCTCAGGTTTCCAGGACCAAGAACTCATGGAATGGTCCCTTCCTTAGAGGCCTTTAGTGAATTTTACTTAACCATCTTAGCCTATAATTCCAAAGGAGCTGGTCCAGAAAGTGAGCCTCACGTATTTCAAACTCCCGAAGGAGGTGAGAGAGTAACAAAGTAGAATAATCCCAGCAATAATAATTAACCAGGAGCCAAATAAGGCATCCCCTCATTGCTAATTAATGCATACTTGATATCAGTTAGCTTTTACATTGTAATATAGAAATCTTTCATCTAATAGAATTGTCTTTGATTTACTAACTTATGGATGTTTACAATGGTCTTGTGTCTTCTAGTACCTGAACAGCCGGCTTTTCTCAAGGTCATCAAAGTTGATAAGGATACTGCCACTCTATCCTGGGGACTACCTAAGATTTTAAATGGAAACCTAACTGGATATCTATTACAATATCAGATAAGTAAGTAGAAATTTGAATAGGAATTCGACAAGTAATCCTTCATTTGGGAAGTTGACTGTACTGGGAGTCTGGGGATTCCTTAAGGCCAAGGTTTGTAGTCTGGCTTAGTTCCTTATAGCACAAGTCATCTACACGTGGTAACCCCATATGTATCAGCACAGAACTGTGGCCACCTGAGTTTGCAATAGCTGGGTTTTTTAAAGTAGACTGCCAGGCCTTGTTTTGTTTTTCCCTAGACATTCCTGGTGAAGCAAACGTACGCCCTTGCAGTTACCTGCTGAATTTTTTAAACACTTGTGCCACACAGAGATTCCTGCTTCTAGCACAGAAATCTATAAACTCTGATTTGCTGGCCAAAGTCTCAGCTTTTTGCTTATTTTCATAAATAGAGTTGTACTGGAACATGGCTTTCTCCATTTGTTTAAGTGTTGTCTATAACTTTCTCATTCCATTAATCAGAGATTGCTTGGCTCACAAAAGCTAAAAGTTTGCTGTCTTCAATTCTTAGAGAAAAGCACGGGGTTGCCAATATTATCAGTTAAGTATTTAAAAATAAGAGGTTCTGAGAGTTAAGGGAGATGCCAAATATCACAGAATCAATCTGTAATGGCATAAAGATCCCAAGCTGAGCTAAAGCAATAGCACTGAACACAGTATGTCTATAGTTCACTACATCTGTCTCCAATCTGCACTTTGATCCTCAGACTCTAAATACATTTCTCTTTGGAGATTCTCCTCTTGGTGGCCTACAGGCAATTAAAGTGAGAACCAAAAATTTACCTTTGTACTATGACTTGGTATAGGTGCTGCTCATATCCCCTGATTCTAGTATGTTATGCATAGGGTTAGGAAACAAAATCAGTCATGCGTAACTATAGTACTTTCCATCTCTAATAATCTGTTCAGTTAAGCATCATCTCAGAATGGAAATCAGTGAATTGAAGCCATAGAAAGATTGACTAGCAGCTCTACTATAGAATTTTAGACTTTGAGGAAAGGGGCACCTAAAAAGCCCAAACACTAGGATGACAGAATCTGAGTCTACGCAGCTGGCAACAGCCTCCTTGATCCTAGTCCTAATGGGCTAATTCCAGTTAGGTACTACCATTAACTTGAGATGGCTTCTGCTGAATTAGGAAAGTATAATTAAATGGAAACAGGCACAATCCCATTTGAAATAGTCTTTTATAATTTTTGAGAAATTGCTACGTAGCAGGATCACTATTAATCATTCTCCTTGCAATATCATTAGAATTAGAAATGTGTTGTATTAGTCTGTATAGACGAGATAAACCAATTCATAGACACTCATATGTAACTCAAAAAGAGATTTATATACAAAAGCAATTGAATATTGAGAAAACAACCCAGCCCAGTCCAGATCATGTCCATAAGTCTGATATTAGCCCATATGTCCAATACAAATCTATGAAGTCCTCTTCAAACTCACGAAACACATGCAATGATGCCGAATGCTGGAAGATCACAGGCCAGTGGGTTTGAAGTCCTCTGGACCTAGCGGCGTTGTAAGCTTCTCAGCGCTGACTCCAGAGATCTGGTTGTATCAGAGTAGGTACACGTGGCTTCTCCAGCTCCCAAGGTGTGGCGCATGTGTCTTGTTAGTAGAGCTTCATCTCGGGGAGTGAGCAGAAAGAGAGTCTCTCCCAACTCCAAGGAGGAAATTCAGGAATTCCCCAGAATTCTCAGGAGAAGGCCATGCCCACACAGAAGCCACATTGGCTATGTCCTGATTGACAGCCTAAACTCCACCCCTACATTCTTAATCCTCAAATTGACGCTAGATTATTACTACCACACCTATGAATGAGGAAACTGAGACAGAAAGAGTACATTAATTTTTTAGAATCCAAACACAAAATTAGTGCTAAACTAATTTCAGGCCTAGGTCAGTCTTTTTCTAAGTCTGAGTTATTAAGCCTACCTTATTAAATGAGCTATTTTTGCATAATATGTGGAGTACTGAAGAAATACTGGATTGTTTATTTATTTGAAAGTGATGTGCCTTATCTTCATTGGAACAATAGGAAAGTCATATTTATCTGTTTTTAAGGTTAAAATTCCATATTTATTTGTGCATACAGTTTCAATTAAGGAGCCCTGGTGGTATTGTGGATTACTCATTTTGGTGCTAAACCCAAGGTCAGCAGTTCAAAACCACCAACCGCCCTGTGGAAAAAGATGAGGTTTCTACTCCTGTAAATATTTATAGTTTTGGAAATCCACAGGGACAGTTCTATTCAGTCCTATAGGGTCACCACGGTGTTGGGTTTGGGATTTGGGAGAAGGCTTAAATTGAGAATCTGGGGGAAATCAGCTAAAATAGTAACCATTGTAATGATAATACTGTTCCACTTGAGATGTTGACTTTTATAAAATGATGCCTTATCATTTTTCTACTCTTATTATTAGATGATTGAGTTGTGTTCAATTACTTTACCTTATTATGCTATTATGTGTCCTTAATAGTTGAAGTTTGTGTTTATGAGCAGGATTTAAATGATATGTGGAAAAATGCAATTAAAAGAAAATGACGTGTTTCCCAAAACATTTTGAAGCACCTGTTCACACTTGACTGAATTCTTGCATTCATCTGGTAGTTTTCCAATTGACTCCTCGGGTTTACAGGCAGGCATGCCTATAATCTTACTTCTTTCTTCCCAATGTTTAACTCTCTTATTTACTGTTCAGATAAAATTGCATTGAGCGAGGGAGTCATTTTATGTTAATAATAAATGCAGTTTTGTTTTGAATGCGCTATGGTGTCGTGGGCTAGAGGATTTAGTCTAGTCATTTTTTGCCTGTATTTCCATGGGCAAGTCACCTCATGTTTGGACTACTTCTACAGTAATTTTATAGTATTTGGTGTAATCGTTCCAATTTCATGTCTTCCCTGGGGTTATACATCCTGTGAGAGAAGCTATTAATCTTTTTCCCCCCTCTGAGCACTTTGCAGTGTTAGCCCACAGAAGGTAACATAAAATATTTGACCCATTAATTTCTTGAATTTACCTGTACTTCATGCTTATGTGGTGTCATATTAGACCAGAAATTGTAGAAGCCACAAATAAATAATTGTCTAAATTACTTCCTCGATAGTTGCTTTGGCTTTTGTCATTAGTTGGGACCATGTCAATTATGATTCCATGTACAGCAAAATTAAATACTGTTCCATTCTTGGTCCAGCCTCAATACCTTTGTTCTCTTGGAGCCCATTGTGGTGGCCATTGTGTAAAGCCATCTCATGGTAGGTCTTTGTCTTTTTCATGGACCCTCCACTTTAGTAAGCAAAATGTCTTTCCCAGCAACTGATCCCTCCTGATAATATACACAAAATACACCAGAAAATGTCCCACCATCCTTGCTGCTAAGGAGCATCTAGCTGTACTACTTTCAAGACCAATGTGCTTGTGTTTCTAGACGTCTGTGCTACTCTCAATATTCTGTGCCAATGTCACAAGTCCAAGGAGTTAATTCTTCTTTTGTCTTCCATTTCCATTGTCTAGTTTTTGCATGCATTTATGGGAAATGGAAAAAGTTAGTCTTGGTTCTGACATATCATCCTGCAATTCAGTCAACTATTTGGTGAAGATACAATGGTGGAAGACAGTCCACCATTTTAATGGGTAGAAAGAAGGTAGAGGTTTAACTTGAATAAAGCATCCCAAATAAGAGTATGAGTTCTGAAATCAAAAGACCCCACATAGTGCAGATTTAAATACCAATTTGCCAAATACTGGTTCTGAAGTGGGCAAAATGCTTCATCTTGTAAGACCTCAGTTTCCCCATGTATAATATGGCCAATAATTATATCTACTTCATAGGATCATATAAGCTGATGAGCATGAGTAATTAAGATATTCTGTATACCACAAACAGAAGTAGAACAAAAAATAAGGTAATGCAAATATTAAATACTATGAAATTTCAAACATTGTGATTCATATTTATTTCCTTAGTAAATGACACCTCTGAGATTGGAGAATTAAATGACATCAACATTATGACTCCCTCTAAACCCAGCTGGCGCCTCTCAAACCTTAATGCAACTACCAGGTACAAGTTCTACTTGAGGGCTTGCACAATAAAGGGCTGTGGAAAGCCAATCACCGAGGAAAGTTCGACATTAGGAGAAGAGAGTAAGTACATGAGGCTTGTCTTTGAATAATGAAAAAGAAAGAAGGAAGGAAGTTTAATTTTAAAACAATTCCCCTGAAAGTAACGCACCATGTGAATTATTGTAAATCAGTGGTTCTCAACCTTCCGAATGCCGCGACCCTTTAATACAGTTCCTCGTGTTGTGACCACCCCGATTATAATATTATTTTCATTGCTAATTCATAACTGTCATTTTGCTACTGTTATGAATCAGGTGACCCCTGTGAATCAGGTGACCCCAAAGGTGTTGCGACCCACAGGTTGAGAACCACTGTTGGAAATAATAAATTATTGTGATCCAAATCTGTCTGACCTTTTGCATCCCACTGGCTTATCTTCAATATTTATTCATCTTGTGTGTAAAGTTCACATTGGCTCAATTTATAGATTTCTACAGAATAGGATTCAATCCAAAGCTTAGTGAATATAGGTCAGGAACTATGATTTGACATAATTAAAATAGGGGGATCTAAGGTCATAAGTAATTCACTTCATAAGGTCAATTAAGGAATATTTTTATTTTGGAAATGTTTACAATGAGAAAAATATTTGTCCCTAGACTTTTTCAGCACTCGTCTAGTATATGTCTTACCAGTTTTGAATCATATATACATTGACTCCATAGATTTCATTTTAATGACTGTTGGTTAATGCCAAATAATGACTTGCAAACAGCCCATAAATCTATAGTGTTCATTTATAAATTTGTCTTAACACCATTGAACATTTCTAGCTTTTATCACCTTAAGCCCATTTGCCTTCCCTAATTACTTCTTCAGGTATAAATTTTCTAAACTTTTTATGATCACAAAAAGAAGTTAGTCAAAAACTACAAAGGCAGATGGACACAGGAAATGGATAAGGAGCTGATAGAAATAATCAGTGGAAAGAGAGGCCATGCATTTTGTTTTGATCAGTTAGGCCTGGGAGCATATCTGAATAAGGGAAGAAGGTAAGGGATGGCAGGAGGAAAATGGAAAGAATAATTAATCTCTATATTAGGTATTAAACACAGCACTGTTTGCTATTCAATATGTATGTGAGAGAAAAGGTAAACTAATGGGGAACATTTCAAGAAGAGACAATAGTGAAGAGTATTTTAATTTCCTTTCATTTATTAATATTGTATATAAAAATAAAGGTCTTTAAACCACTGTAGTTGGGCCCTGGTGGTGCAATGTGTTACTAGTTGGACTGCTAACATCAAGTTCAGCATCAAAACCATCAGTCACTTGTGGGAAAAAGTGTCTATTCCTATAGAATTCACTTCTACTTTTTCCTATAGGATAGCTATGTATTGGAATCTATTTTATGGTCGTGAGTTTGGGAAAGGATTCTTAATTCTCAAATATTTAGATTTGGTATCAAGAGTTCAATATAAAGAAGACAAAACTGAATGAATAAATATAAGTATACAACCTCCATGTGTTTAAAAAAGTTAAAACATGAAAATTGTTGCTATTTTGACAGATCCAAGATCACTATATGCATGGAAAATACTAATTCCATCTTGACAGTTTACATTTTTTAAAACTAGAAAACACACATATTTAGGCAATAGTTACATATTCCAGTATGATTATAAAATGTGGTTCTCATTACATTCAGATTTCATTGATTATTTTTTTAAAGATTAGGAAATACTCTTTGTGTGAGTTGATATGCTACTTATTCTCTGCAGACTAAAGATAAAAGTTAATATGCTTGGGTGTCTTATAGTGCATTTCTTATGCGTTGGTAACTTAAAATTGTTTCTTACTAGTGTGTTTGTGCTTTTTTCCAGGAATCTTCATTTTCAGTGTTCCATATCCTGCCCCTTTCCCAATGTACACTGATTTCTCTTCTATTGACTTGTCTTCCCTTCATTTACAGCAAAGAATCTGCTTACTACTGACTTTCTGCTTGATCTTTGAAAAGAGACATCTATGCATATGTGTTTCCATTGAGGAGATACACATTATTATGAAACACTCCGAGATACTTTTGTGTGAATTGGAGTCTATTACTGTGTGTCTGTCTTCTCCCTGCTCTAGCCGCTAACTCTATAACTTTGCCATCTTAATTCAGAGGCTGGGACTTGATGGACCAGCATGCTGGGTCTCGTTTTCTGATTATTATTGGGTTGCCACTTTTAATTTAAGGTGGCACACATCCTATAATTGAAGAGAAAAGAAGATGAAGTTGACAAAAGTATCTTAATCTCTCTAGTGGTTTGAATAAATACTTGCTTTGCTTAATATTTTCAAAAGTTCATAATATTTAAGGAATACTAATATTTCTGTTAATCTGGCCCCCAAATAATTTCATTTCTACATCATTAATGCTAAATCTTGAAAGGCTTTGCTCAACTAACGTGACACATGCCTTCTTTTATTTGTGCTACAATTTTTAACAAAACCCTTCTGTTACTCAGCAATGATTCCATTTTTATTGTGAGGTAAAAATAACTACAGCATTTAAAATTTTGGTAGTTTCTTATATTCTTGGAAAGAATATATTTATTTTATTGTCACTCAAAATCTGGTAACATTTTTTGTTATACACTTACTATATTGCATTGATACCTAGCAAAATTATGACTCAAATACAATGTGTATTTTAATTAAACTGGACTCATATCCAATACTCTGATACTCTACCATTAGTGTAACAATTTGGTGGTACATCCTTTTTGATATGTGATACTTTCAAAATCTCAGTGAAATGATTTAAATTGAATACACCCATAGAACTGAACTTTATGTCATTAAACTTCCACAAATCTTAGTAGTTTTACATATGACCATATTCCCTCATCACATATGATGCTATTATCTCATACTTACAGAGAAGGGCAAGGCACACATAACATATAATTAGCATTGCAACGCTCCAGGCTGTCAAATATAGGTTGATTTGTGAAAATTAAAGATGTATAAAATGATATCACATAATTTTCTTTTTTAAGTCTGCATTTGGTTTCACCCTTCAAATTAGTAAGGGATTTATAGGACTATTACATTAAGAACTATTATCCAAAAGTGGAATTTTATTTACTCAGCTAACGTTTGGTGTTTAAAGAATCATGCAATGTTATGCTTTTCAGGCTCTTTTGAAAATGTAAGAACTATTTGAGAGAAAATTGCTACCGTGGTTTTCTTGTTCATCTAAAATAACAGTTCCTTACTTTTCATGTCCTGCTTTCATGTTCACCATCATATGCTTTAAATGTATACATTTTATAGGTAAAAGTATCGGGAAGATGTCAGAAGGAATAAATCTTACTCAAAAGATTCACCCAATAGAGGTGTCTGAGCCGGGAGCTGAACATATAGTTCACCTATTGACTAAGAATTGGGTTGATAACAATAGCATTTTTGAAGATGTAATTGAGACAAGAGGGAGAGGTGAGAAATTAGATTATATTTGATGCAATCCAAGATGAATACAGTGTTTTGCAGATTTAATTTTATATATTTCCTCTATTAAAGATACAAATATGAGATACATTCATTAAAAAAAATTACATACTCTCAACTAGTTTAAGCATGGCATTTTAAAATTAGCACAATGAAAAATGTTCCATAAGGTTCCAATTTACCTCTGGTTGTTATTACCAGGGTTGCTACCTAAAAGTAATATCTCTTTCTAATTAACGCATGTTAATAACACAAATGAGAGAAAAGCAAAACCACAGAAGCCCTATGCAATCTGCATATAAGCAAGGCAGTTCGCTGTTGCTTCCTCGCTGCTCCTTCTGCATTTAACCTGAGCTTCCTCCACTATCCTTTCCTGGTGTGCATTCCCAGAATCCAATGCAGCTTGAGACGACCCTTTCTAACTCAAGAGGAAATGTGGGGCCATTATTATCCATGAAATGTCCTTCAAATCACATTTCCTCTGAGCTTACTGAAAGGAAAGACAAAAGTGGATGCTCTTGGATATGTTTTAAAATGTCTGATTTCCCCATGCAAAGGCTGTCTTCTAGTGCCAACGTTGTGACTTGTCTTTCTGCAACAGAATATGCGGGCTTATATGACGACATCGCCACTCAAGGCTGGTTTATTGGATTGATGTGTGCCATAGCTCTCCTTACGCTGATCTTGTTAACGGTTTGCTTTGTGAGGAGGAATAAAGGTGGAAAGTACTCAGGTAAAGCCATTTACTTAAGGTGGACTTGCAGTCATTAAGGAGTATTTTTTGGGAAGCATTCTTCTGAGATCTTTTAATTAGACAAAAACTCAATATCACTCATAAGTCAAATTTATGTAAGAAATAAGGCATACAGTGTAGAAAGGAAATATGATTTTTAAAGGAATGTGTTTATTTTAGAATATTATCTCCAAGTATTTTCTGCTTTCTGGTCTCTATGCTTAAAATGGGCTCTATTTTAAGCCTATTTTCAATGCTTCCAAGCTTTTTTCCTATTTGTAAAGTATGTGAGACATTGAGGAGGAGACATATCAGTGGGTCAGTATCTCTCTATTTTTAAAAAAGGAGCCTATCTACAACATGTCTCTATACTTACATGGCCTAGAAATGTTTTACATTGCACCAATCATTCATCAACATGGTTAGGTTCCCAAGATATGGTTGTTCTTCAAAAACTGTTGCTATGTGATCATGGAGAATGAGCACATCAGATAAAAAACCAGAGGTTAGATTCATCATTATATACCCACCACATTACAGAACAGCAAAATTGTATCATTATATAATGTTAAAACTAGTGAGAATCATAGAATGTAGCATCACTCTCATGTCATACCTTGGTATTTGTAACTGTCAGAAGTACATCATTAGTGAGCACAAGAGTCATATGCTATATGTTAGTCAATAATGAGTAGCAGGAGTCTCATAAACCCAGAGGGATAGTTCTACCCTGCCCTATAGGGTTGTCTGAGTTGGAATTGACTCTATGATAGTGACTGACAATCACAGCCTCCCCAAATTGACCCATATCTTAGACATTAAATGTAGCATCACTCTCACCACACATTTTGGTGTTTGCAACAGCCAGAAGTACATCATTACTGAGACAATTAGTCAGCTAGAAAAAATTTTCTATTGTTATAAATTCAAAATGTCAAATAACAGAGAGTCAATCAATGAGTCAGGTTTTCAGAAACCCATAGGGGCAGCTCTATGCTGTCCTACAAGTTTGCTGAATCAGAATCTACAGAAGGGCAGGGAATTTTTGGTGTGAGGTGTACTATATTATGTAATATTGACTCCACTACTCAGAATGATTAAAGCTAACTCTTGCTGTAAATACATTGAATATTAAAATTGCATAACTTGTACAAACTGCTTCTTGAATGAATAGATCATTAGATAAAATAAAGCCATCGTGTTGTTAATAAAAGAAACCTGGTGGTGCAATGCTAGACAAGGAAATACTTGACTGTTAGACAAAGAGTTAGTGGTTTGAAACTACCAAAGACTCCATGCAAGGTGTAGTAGAAAGGGGGAACTGATTACAAGGATCTGCATATAGTCCCCCCCATGGGGTTGGACAACAGAAAAGTGAGTGATGGGAGACATGGGATAGTATAAGACATGGGAACTTTATAAATTATTGAGGGTTCATGAGGGAAGGAGGTTGAGGAGGGACGGGAAAAATGAGCTGGTACTAAGGGCTCCAGTAGAAACCAATGTTTTGAGAATGATGAGGGTAACAAATGTACAAATGTGCTTGACACAATGGATGTATGCATGGATTGTGATGAGTTGTGCATGCCCCCAATAAAATGATCTTTTTACAAAAGAAAAATATCTAGCAATTTGCACCCCTAAGGACTAAGTCACATAGGATCAGTAGGATGCAGAATGGACTTGATGGCACTCAGCAGCCATGGAATGTAATTATTCATATAATTCAACAAGGGCTGCATGTAGGCCATTGTTCATATAATGTTTGACTTAGATTAATGTCATTCAATTTCCAAATATTTTATCTTTTCTTCAGATACACATATTGCATTATTATTATTTGCTTAGTATTCGTGATGCTTTTATATAAGAGGAAATTATAGAACCCACTGCTATTAGTTTGCTCATTCTGAGATTAGTGAGAAGTTCTTGTTTCCTGTTGTTTCATTCCACAAATATTTGTTGAGGATCTACCATATATAGACAG
This sequence comes from Tenrec ecaudatus, assembly GCF_050624435.1. NCBI lineage: Eukaryota > Metazoa > Chordata > Mammalia > Afrosoricida > Tenrecidae > Tenrec > Tenrec ecaudatus. The sequence goes on along the minus strand of NC_134534.1, from coordinate 123,952,789 downwards.
ATATAGATATAGATACACACATATGCATGTAGGTATAGAATAGCCATTAATATGATTCTTCAGTTTTTCTAAAAATATATGAATAATTTACTCAGTTATAGTCTTTCTATTTTCTGTAAATTCTGGAATGACTCATAAATAAGATTTTCAGAGGTTAATGAATGTTCTAAATAATGAATTGGAAACTGTTAAGAGATACAACATTTCTCTTTGGGAACACTCAACAAATAGATGTATTAAGGTCTGTAGTTGTAGTGGAAGTACCATGGTGATGGGATGGTATCTCCTTTGGGCAAATAAATATATCTGTCTGAGTTTTCCCAGTGACGTGAGTAAACCCTTATCTTCCATAGCACACCCTAGAATCACTCGTTGTTGTTGGGTTTTTAAAATCATTTTATTGGGACTCGTACAATTCTTATCATAATCCATACATCCATCCATTGTGAGAAGCCCATATGTACATTTGTTGCCATCATCATTCTCAAAACATTTGCCTTCTACTTGAGCCCTTAATATTGGCTGCTCAGTTTCCCCCTCCCTCCCCACTTGCCCCTACCTCATGAATCCTTCATAATTCATAAATTATTTTGTCATATGTTACACTGTCTGATATCTCCCCCCACCCTCTTCTCTGCTGTCCCTCCCCCAGGGAGGAAGCTTTATGTAGATGCTTGTAATCAGTTCCCCCTTTCTACCCCACATTCCCTCCACCCTCCAGGCATCGTCACTCTCACCACTAGTCCTGAATGAGTCATCTGTCCTCAATTCCCTATGTTTCCAGTTGCTAACTGTACCAATGTATATCCTCTGGTCTACCCAGATATGTAAGGTAGAATTGGGATCATGATAGTGGGGGGAGGAAGCATTTAAGGACTAGAGGAAAGTTATATATTTCATCATTGCTACCTGGAACCCTGACTGGCTCATCTCCTCCTGCCAATGGGCTTTGAGTCTCCACTTTGCACTCACCCACATTTACAATGATGTGATTTTTTGTTGCTGATACCTGATCTCTTTGACAGCTTGTGAACACACAGGCTGGTTTGTTTCTTCCATGTGGGCTTTGTTGCTTCTGAACTAGATGGACACTTGTTTATCTTCATGCCTTTAATACCACAGACGCTATATCTTTTCATAGCTGGGCACTGTCAGCTTTCGTCACCATATTTGCTTATGCACACATTTTTCTTCATCTATCATGTTGGGAATATGTGCATCCTGGAATGCCAATTTAGTAGAACAACATGTTCTTGCATTGAGTAAGTGTTTGAGTGGAGGCCCAATGTCCATCTGCTGCCTTAATACTAAACCTATAAATATATGCACATAGATTTCCCCACACCTTATCTAAATATATTTATATATGTACATTCCAGTCTTTAGACCTCTATAAATACCCTTTGTCACCTAGTTCTTTCCTCTATTTTCTTTTAATTTCCTCTTGTCCCACTATCATGCTCAGCCTTCATTTGGGTTTCAGTAATTTCTCTTGGTTACCTTGCCCTTGCTGGGCCTCTCACACCCCCCTTGCCACTGATTTTGGATCACTTGTTGTTTCCCTGTCCCTGGGTTGTTCAGCACCATGTTCTTACCCCAACCTCCCACTCTCCCGTGTCCCCCAGGAACCATTGGTCCCATTGTTTGCTCCTCCAGACTATTCATTCAGTCTATCTTATCTAGATAGATCTGTAGAGATAATAATATGCACCAAAAACCAAGCCATTGCAAGATAGGCGGTGAGTGAGAACACAGAGATGACAACAAAAAAGGAAACTAATTACCCATAGAAGAATAAATTAATTGAAAGAAAAATAATTAAAAAGAGAGAAAAACATATAAATAGATCAAGGTGTGATTTTTGATCTCTAGGTGTGTCCTTCAGTCAGGTCCAATGGGGTACCATGTTCTGGTTCCAGAGTCTGTCCTTTGTATTCCCTCAGGGGCTCCCTGCTCTGCTCCCACAGTTGCTCTGCCACCCGCTTTTAGTGGTTTGGTTCAGTGTCACAGACTCAGTCTGGTCCAGTCCCGACACTGAGTTTCCAGTGTTGTCCCCCTTAGGGCCCTGGGCCATCAAGGGATGGCCGTCTCGTAGTAGGATCAGCCATTGTCCACTCTGTCCATTGGCTGTTCATAGTGGGGATATCGTCCTCCAGGCCTGATGGGCCAGGACTCTCTCTTCCTCCCCCTTTATTTTCTCCCATTTGCTCTGATTAGACATACCCCTCTCCCCTAGCTGTAGCCTCTGTGCTGTCCTCTCAAGTAAATTCTTCTGGGGTGAGGGGCAGTTGTTCATGTAGATGGTATGGGCCCCGAGCCCTAAGGCCCCTCCCCTGGCTCCCCATTTCTTGCAGGCACACTGCATTCCTCTGGCACTGGCTTTATATCTGATCCCTCTTTCCCTGTGGAGACACAAACAATACCCCTCCCCTTGGGTGGGTCAGTGCCCTATTTCCCCATCACACATCTTTTTTTTCTTTCCCCTTTCCTCCCCCACCCCCTTTTTACTTGGCTACCATATGTACCCCTGGATTTGGTCTGGCCCCTGCCATACTACCTGGACCTCACCCCTGGAGTGTTAGTACACAGTAACTTTTTCCCTGTGCCCCTTTTGCATTTACCTTTCTGTTCTTACATATATATATATATTCACTTCAGCGAACTCATGTTATACTTGTCCTTTTGTACTTGGCTTACTTCACTTAGCATAATTTCCTCCAGTTCTTCCCACACGGTGATATGCTTCATGCGTTCATCACTGCTTTTTAGCGATGCATAGTACTCCAGCTCCTTGAGATTGTGAACTGTGCCACAATGAACATTGGGGCTCAGATGTCTGGCCATGGTTTGTTTCTTGCCTCTTCTGGGTATATGCCCAGTTAGGGGGATGGCTGGGTCATATGGTAGCTCAATTTCCATATGCTTTAGATATCGCCAGATCAATTTCCATAGTGATCGTACATACTTACAAGACCACCAGCAGTGGATGAGAGTTCCTGTCTTCCCACAGCTCCTCCAACAATTGTTGCTTTCTGATTTTTTGAATTGGGCTACCTTTGAGGGTGTCAGGTGGTATCTCATAGTTGTTTTGAGAATCACTCGTCTGAAAGTGTTACTATAACTGAATATTTTCATTAGTAAGCTGATGTTGAGGACAGGAGTACTATGGAATTACTGAATGATGGAGTCTTTTATTCCTTTTGGCTCAATGATATAGTTCTGACATTAACATACAAAATATGTAATGTTTTGGATAACAATGTTTAGTAATTTGATCTTCAATAAGAGACCATAATAAACTTGGACTCTTCGCAAAGACATAGTGCCCACATTTCATTGAGCAAAGAAAAAGACCTCAATGCTAATGAAAAATAAGCAGACCTCAGAAAAACCATTTTCTCTTCTGTGGGTTAAACAAAACAGTCCTTGATGTGTTATGAAGCCACATAATTACTTGCCTCACGGGTATTAAAAACAAAACAAATCAAAAGCACAATACACTATGCTGTTCATCTTTCAACATTAGTTCTAAAATATTCCTTAAAATTACTTATATTCTTTTTTCAGTGAAAGAAAAGGAAGATTTGCATCCAGATCCAGAAGTCCAATCAGTAAAAGATGAAACATTTGGTGAATACAGGTAAGCATGATATGCCATTTAAAAACATACAAAACACATATTCTTCATGTGACAGAATCTACTAAACAAGAGAGTGTTTACTTTTAAAATAAATCTATCTATATTGTAATGCAACTACAAAGAATACCTTCAACTATGGTACTTACTTGAAGTGGTAACAACAAAATTTTGTTTGTCGTGTTGAGCAGAATTCTTAAGAACTGCTGTGTATAATTGAGTGTATCTATGAGACTTTTGGTTTTGTTGTGTATAATGTTATCAATTTTACATAAATTAAATTTCTATTTTGGACGATTAACTCATATTCCACATGGACATTGTGAACTCAAGTTATATCCAATTTATATACAACAGACTAGTACTATTTGCAATTAATGTGTGCATCTGAAAGCATAAACAAGTTAGAGACCCTGTCCTCAAGGTGCACAGAGAGAAAAATAAACCAAACCAAAAATCCATCGCCATCAAGTTATTCATGATGAGCCCATAAGTTTCCTATTAGAACTACTCTCTAGAGGGATTTTAGAGATTTTTTTTTAAATAGAGGCTCAAGACATTTCTTCTGTGGCCCTGATGGGTTGATTCAGTCGGCCAACTTTTCAGTTAAAACCTGGGCACAACTCTCTCTCCAGCTAGGCACCTCTATGCTGGAATGTTGTTGTCGTTAGATAGAACAAACAATAGAGAACAAAGACATGTGACCATGTCTACCTGGGACATAATCTGGGAAGAGAACACCCCAAAATGATAAACTAAAACTTAAAAGAAGAGACCTATTCTCAAGTGAAAAACAAAACTTAAACAACAAAAAAACACATTACTCTTAACCAGTGGGCAGAGTATGATCAAATAGATGAGCTCACAAAAGTGACCCTACATTTGAGGAATATGCAGGAGGCCTAGCATGAGCTAAATGGCTCTTGAGGATTAAAACATCTCACTTTCCATTTATCCTTCTGCACCTTCCCCTCCCCCACTGTCTCCATTTCTCACCCGACTTTGCTGGTGATGCCATACTTAGCTTTCTTTTACGCAATCAAGGATCTGTTTATGTTTGATACATTTTAATGTGTCTCATTAATTCCAATTCAGTGAGATCATTGAAAAGGAGGGAAAAAAGCAAGAATATTTAACCTCATTACTCTTTTATTGGTTATCAATTTTTAGCGAAAGAAAACAATTCTTGTTAGGTGCTCTCATGTCTCAAGTCAGTTCTGCCTTTAAGCAACCTTGGGTATAACAGTGGCTTAGGCCTGCACTAATGTTAAAATACTCGGATAACAATTATTCAAACAGCCACCGGCTTAAGACAACAAGCACATGATAGCTCACAGCCTTTGTGGTTTATGTATCAGAGCATGACTTAGCTTTATGCTTCGGAATCAAGGTCTCTCATGTGGTGTCAGCAACATATTGGCCAGGGCTGTGGTATGGAGCATGTGCCCCCATCTTACTGACTCGTGTGGTTGTGATCAGGGTTCAATTTCATACACATTATAGAAGGCACCGTAATTCCTCACAGGCTGTTGACCAGGGCGCCATACTGCCACGTAGTCCTCCCCACAGAGCCGCTATCCACATGGCAACTGACTTCCTTCTGCACGATCGAACATAAGTGACCATTAACTTTGAAACCTTAGTCCTATAGCCTTACTGCTTCTTAGAGGCAAGGGTGATGAGACTTCATCTTGTATACTTTGGTCATCGTGCCAGGAGAGACCATCCCCTGGAGAAAACATCATGTTTGGTGAAGCAGATGAGGAGTAAAAAGGAGGCCCTCTTTTTTGATAGACTGACACAGTGGCCGCAACAGGGGCTCAAGCACAGGAGCCGTGGTGAGGAGGTGCTGGACCTGGCATTGTTTCCTTCCACTGTGCGTCAGGTAGTCATGGGTCAGAAGCAGTTCAATGACGCCTAACAATCACAGTAGCCCTTTTAGACCTTATCTTGGAAATGATAGCCCATCACTTTCATCATATTCTATAGATTTGAGTCAGTACATACAGTCCATGCGCAACAGGAGGGGATGTTAAGTAATCCAGATTCCATTTATGGGGGGCCTTTGATAATTGCTCAGAATACTTTTAGAAGATGAATTGAGTTGATTTGATTTTATAGATAAGAAAATACCTTGTTTAAAAGTTCATACATGGCAGGGTATAGAGTTGGACTAGAAACCAAGACTCCCATTCTCACACTGTGTTGATGCTTTAAAAATATAGATAAAACAATTCCCTCCCTCCATACCGTTAGTGGCTTATGTATTTTTCAACCTCTTTTCCCAAGAAATATGTTCACAAGATCGTTTTCTATGTGTAATGTTATGAGAATGTTTTATTAACTGTTCTGTCCATGTACAACATGAATTTCCATCCATGCAGCTTTTGTATAATAATTCCTTCTCCACTTGTTGCACAGTCCTGACATCAATACTGTATCCTTTCTTATTGTGGTTCTTTGGCATCCAATTCTGGAGCCAATTGCAGTATCAGAATGCAACACCAAAATAGTTTCTCCTCAGGTTATGTATCCAAAACACATTGCCTGGGGCACTCAGGTCATCTGAAGCACATAAGAGATTGGTAGTTGATCCTCTTGAATCACAACGGATATGCAACCTGGAAAATTGCACACTGGCCCTAACTTTTCATTTGGAAGTCACATGTGTTGCTTTTAAAAAAAATCATTTTATTGGGGGCTCCTACAACTCTTATCTCAATCCATACAATTTATCCTTTGTGTCAAGCACATGTGTACATCGGTTGCCATCATCATTCTCATAACATTTTCTTTCTAATTAAGCCCTTGGTATCATCTCATTTTTCCCCACTTCCTCTCCCACCCTCCCTCCTTTAAGAACCCTTGATAATTTATAAATTTTTTTTTCATGTCTTATGCCTCCCTTCACTCACTTTTCTCTTGTCCATACCCCAGGGAGGGAGTTACATGTGGATAAGTGTGACAGGTTCCCCTTTCTTCCCCAGCTTCCCTTTACCCTCCTGGTACTGCTACTCTCATTATTGGTCCTGAGAGGTTTATATGTCCTGGATTCCCTGTGTTTTCAGCTCTTATCTGTACCAGTGTACAGCTTCTGGTCTAGTTGGATTTGCAAGGTAGAGTTGGGATCATGATAGTTGGAGGAAGGAAGCATTAAAGAACTGGAGGAAAGTTGTTATACTAAACCGTGACTGGCTCGTCTCTTCCCTGTTACCCTTCTGTAAGGGGATGTCCAGTTGCCTACAGATGGCCTTTGAGTCTCCACTCCATGCTCTTCCTCATTCACAATGATATGATTTTTGTTCTTTGATGCCTGATACCTCATACCTTGTGATCACGCAGGCTTGTGTTCTTCTTCCATGTGGGATTTGTTGTTTCTCGGCTAGATGGTTGCTTGTTAATCTTCAAGTATTTGAGACTCCAGATGCTGTATCTTTTGATAACCAGACTTCATCAGCTTTTTTCACCATTTTTGCTTATGTACCTGCTTTGTCGTCAGCAGTCGTGCCAGGAAGGTGAGCATCATAGAATGCTAGTTTAATTGAGCAAAGTACTCTTGCATTCAGGGAGTACTTGAGTGGAGGCCCAATGTCCATCTGCTACCTTAATACTAAACCTATAAATATATGCACATAAACTTATTTCCCCATTATCATATACAAATATATTTATTTATGTACATGCCTGTATATAGTCCTCTATAAATTACCTTTGCCTCCTAGATCTTTCCTCTATTTCCTTTGACTTTCCTCTTGTCTCACTAACATGTTCAACCTGCATTTGGGTTTCAGTAATTCCTCTCGGTTACATTGCCATTGATCAAACCCTACAGGGCCTCCTACATCCTCCTCTCCATCGATTTTGAATCACTTGTGCTTCCTTTGTCCCTGCTGTGTCTCCAGTATTGTACTCTTTAGTGCTATGGGTCAGTGAGGGACATCGTGTCTCACAGTGGGATCAGCCCTATGGTCCTCTCTGTGCTTTAGCTGCTCTGAGCAGGTATATAGTCCTCAAGGCTTGGTGGTCCAGGATGTGTTCCACTCTCCCATCCTTTCCCTTCATTTGCTCCTGTGTGCTTTGATAAGACATGCCCCTCTCCCTGAACTGTAGCTTCAGTGCTGTCCTATGAAGCTATTTCTTCTGTGGGGAGGGAGGGCTGTCCACATGGTTGGGTTTGGGACTGGCCCCTCAGACCTCTCAATTGGTTCCCTGTTTCATGCATGTTTCAAGCATGGGTTGAAGTCTGGTCCCTCTTTTTCTATGGAGATATAAACAATACACTCCCCTTGGGTGGGTTAATGCCCTGTTCCCCCGCTACCCATGTCTTTATTTTTCCTTTACTCCCCATTCTTTTTTCGTTGTCTACCATATATATCCCTGAATTTGTTCTGGCCCCTGCCATACTACCTGGACTTCACCCAGGAATATTTGTATACAGTAGCTTTTGCCCTATGCCTCTTTTGCACTTTAACCTTACCTTGGCTGACTCGTGTTGTATTTGTCTATTAGTGCGTGGCTTACTTCACTTAGCATAATTTCCTCCAGTTCTTCCATGTGGCAATGTGCTTCATGCATTCATCACTGCTTTTTAGGGATGGATAGTACTCCATTGTATGTATGTACCACAGTTTTTTAATCCATTCGTCTGTTGATGGAAATTTGGGTTATTTCCAACTCCTTGCGATTGTGAACCGTGCCACGATGAACACTGGAACACAGATGACTAGCCATGGCTTGTTTCTTGCCTCTTCTGGGTATATGCCACGTAGGTAGATTGCTGGGTCATATGGTAGATTAATTTCCATCTGTTGTAGATATCGTCAAATCAATTTCCATAGTGGTTATACATACTTACAGGTCCACCAGCAGTGGATAAGAGTTCCTATCTCACCACAAGTAGCATTTGTTACTTTCTGATTTTTTGAATTGGGCTATCTTTGATGGTGTTAGATGGTATCTCATTGTTGTTCTAATTTGCATTTCTCGTATGGCTAATGATCAGGAACATTTTCTCTTATGTTTATTGGCCATTTGGATTTCTTCCCTTGTTAAACTTCTATTCAGGGCCTTTGCCCTGAACAATTCATATTTTTTTTGGAAGCTATCAGAGTACTGTAGATTTTAGAAATAAGGCCTTTGTCTGATGTGTCATTGATAAAGATGTTCTCCCAGTCTGGGGGTTCCCTTATCACTTTCTTGGTGAATTCTTTCAATGTACCCAAGTGTTTTATCTTCAGTATATCGCACTTGTCAATTTGTGGCTCATCTGTGTTTGTGTCCTTCCCTCTTTCTGATAGTTATGTATTCCCTTCGCCGAAGTTCTCAGGTTTGTTCCAATTCCCTCGCTGATAGACGATAATCGTTTCGAGTTTTACCTCGAAGTCTGTGATCCACCTTGAGTTTATTCTTGTGCATGGAGTGAGATGAGTGTCTTGCTTCACTTTTCTGCAAGTGGATATCCATTTTCTCCAGCACCACTTGTTGAAGAGGGCATCTGCTTCCCATTTGATATTTTTGGGGCTCTTATCAAAGATCAGTTGTCTGTATCCTCTTGATTTTATTTCTGGGTTTTCAGTCCTTTTCCATTGGTCTGAGTATCTGTCATTATACCAATACCGTGTGTTTTTGACCACTTTGGCTGTATAATATGTGCTAAAGTCAGCTAATGCAAGCCCTCCCACTGTGTCCTTCTTCTTGAAGAGTTCTCTGCTACTTCTGGGCTTCTTCCCTTGCCATATGAAGTTGGCAATTAGTTTTTCCATTTCTTTGAAGAAAGATAAGGCTAATTATATTGGGATTGCATTAAACTTATATAGTGCCTTGGGCAGAACTGACATATTTACTATGTTGACTCTTCCAATCCGCAAGCATGGGATAATCTTCTACTTGTTGAGATCACCCTTGGTTTCTTATAGTAGTGTTCTGTAGGTTTCCTCATACAAATCTTTTGTTATTTGTGTCAGGTATATCCCTAGATATTTCAATTTGCTCTGGGTTATTGTGAAAAGGACCACCTTTTTTATCTCCATTTCTGTGATCTTGTCCGATATGTATAGCAGTCTGATAGATTTCTGTTTTTTGATCTTGTATCCTGCCACTCTGACATATTCCTCTCTTGCTTCCAGTACTCCACTTGTGGAGCTTTTGGGATTTCCAATATATAAAATCATATAATCTGCGAATGATGATAGTTTCACCACTTCCTTCCCAGGCGAATACCTTTGATGTCTTTTCTTTGCTTTATGCTGTTAGCTAAAAATTCTGGTACAATTTTCAATAAGAGTGGGGACCAGGGACATCCTTGTCTGGTCCCCCATTTTCAGTGGGATTGTTTTTGTCTTTTCTCCATTAACTACCACACTGACTGTTAGTTTTCATATGTAGCTTGCATCATATTATGGAATTTTCCTTCCACTCCAATCTTCTTGAGTGTTTTAAAAGTGAATTGGTAATGGCTGTTGTCGAATGCTTTTTCCACACCTATCGGTATTATCATGTGGTTCTTAGAGTTTTTCATGTCAATGTGGTGAATGATACTAATGGTCTTTTGTATGTTGAACCATCCCTGTATCCCTGGTATGAATCCCACTTGGTCATGGTGAATTATTTGTTGTATATACTTTTGTATTCTCTTGACCAGTATATTGTTAAGGACTTTTGGCATCAATATTGATTTGGGTTATTGATCTGTAGTTCTCGATCCCTGTGGGATCTTTGCCTGGTTTTGGTATCAGAGTTATACTAGCTTCACAGAAGTTTGGGAGTTTGCCATTTTTTCTATGCTTTGGAAGGGTTTGTGTAGGATTGGTGTCAGTTCTTCTCTGAATGCTTGGTAGAATTCTCCTGTGAAGCCATCTTGTCCAGAATTTTTTTGTTGGTAATCCCTTGATAACCTTTTCTATTTCTTCTATTGCTATGAGTCATATGAGATTCTTGACATCCATCAGGGACAGTCTAGGGATGGATTGTTTTTCCAACAATTTGTCCATGTCTTCCAAGTTGTTGAATTCATTGGAGTACAGCCATTTGTAGTATTGTATAATTATCATTTTCATTTCATTAGGATCTGTTGTAATGTCTCCTCTTTCACCCCTTATTCTTGCTCTTGAAATTTGTTCCTACCTTTCTTTGATTAGGTTTGCTAGAGGTCTGTCAATTCTGTTTATTCTTTCAAAGAACCAATTTTAGCAAAAGTAAATTTTTTCATATTTTTAAAATTTTCCCTCTCTTGAATCACATCCCTGGTTTTTATTATTTCTTTTCTTTTGCTATTAGTAGAATTGTCCTGTTGGCTCTGCTCTAGTTGCTTTAAATTTTGTGCCAGCATATCAATCATAAGTCTCTCATTCTTTTTCATGTGTGCATGTATTGCTATGAAACTTCCTCTGATAAATGCCTTTGCTTTTACCATAGCTTTTGGTACGTCATTTTCTCATTCTTGTTGGTTTCTAGAAATTTCCTAATTTCATCTCTGATATGGGCCAGTACACACTCCTTTTGTAATAGAGAGTTATTCATCCTCCAATTGTTTGGTCTTGTTTTCATCATTTTCTTTTTGTTGATGTCCAGCCTTATGACACAGTGGTCAGAGAGATCTGTATGTTGTCAATGTGCTTAAGTTTATGTAGATTCACCTTATGCCACAGCACGTGGTCTATCTTAAAATATGTTTCATGTGGCTTTGTTTTGTATTTGGATGAAAATCTCTATAAATATTATTTATCAGGTTAAATTGTCTAATTCTAGTGTTTAGATCTCTACCCTCCTTGTTGAGTTTCTTTCCCTTTGATTTATCTTTCTCAGAGAGCAGTTTAGTGAAGTCATCTACTATAATTGTTGAGTCTGTGATTTCTTTTTTCTTCTTTTAGGGTGTTTGGTTGACATATTCAGTGGGTATCTCATTTGGGGAATATATGTTTAAAATGCTCAATGGTTCTCAGTGTCTACCTTTCCCTTGATAATTATATAGTGTTCCTCCTTATGTCTTTTTATGGCTTGCACTTTGAGGTCAATTTTATCCAAGGTTATGATTGCAACAGCTTCTTTTTTTGAATTGCTGTTTTCTTGGTATACCTTTCTCCAGACTTTGATCCTCAACCTATTCTTATCTGTAATCTTGAGATGTACCTCCTCCAGGCAGCAGGTTGATGGCTGTGTTTTCTAAACCAGTCTGTTAGCCTCAGTCTTTTAATGCCTGAGTTCAGTCCATTGATATTCAGGTTATACCTCCATCTGTGGACTCTGTGATATATCCTATACCTTTTATATTGGGTGTTTTGCTACCTCCCTTTCTTATCAGAATGTTGTGCATGTGCGTGTGAGTGTGTGTGTGTGTTTCATTCTTGACTTTTTTCCGTCCTTAAGCCAATACCATATTGTGGGTTGTTTTCTCTTGCCCTCTGAGTGGGGTTATTCTATGGCTGTCTCTTATTTCTGCTTGGTGAGTGCTGCACTTCTAGTAGGTCAACAAGTGTCTTTTGTATTACTGGGTTTCTTTCAACGTATTCCTTAAGTTTTTGTTGTCTGGGAAAACTTACTTCTCCATCTATCTGGATAGATAATTTGGCTGGAGAGAGTGTTCTTGGGTTTGTGCTATTTTCCTTCAATTTTGGAGACTCCACTCTTTCCTCTTCTTCAAAGTGTCCACTGATATGTCTGAGCATATTCTTATTTGGGAACCTTTATATGTGATTACTCATTTTTCCCTAGCTGCTCTCATAATTTTCTCCTTTTCCACAAAGTTGCATAGTTTAACTATTATGTGCCTTTGTGACTTCATCTTGGGTGCTCAGTCCTGGTGGTGTTCTTTCAGCCTCCTGAATGTTGCCTGATTTTCATTCATTAAGCTGGGAAAGTTTCCCTTCAAGGATTCTCTTACTGATTGCGATAGTTTATTGTGCCAGTCTGGCGGATAAACACAAGTAGGCTTAATTGAAGTGTGGAGGGATAAATGGCTCGGTGAGCCTCGTCTTGCTTGTTCTGTGCCTCAATTTAAAGGGGTTCACTACCTGTGGGATGTCTAGCCTGTGGACTGTGTCGCTGTAAGTTGAGGTCCCTTTAATCCCACACGATTGGAATGTTCGTCTCTGGAGCTGGGGACCGACAGTTGGTGACAGTTGGTGACCTGCCTTGCTGTTTGCTGCCTGGGTATATATAGCCCAGCTCTCTCTACAGAAAGGAACTGGCAACTGGAGGCTCTCAAGCCTTAAAGGACTGCTAGTGTCTCACTGCTTTATAATTTAACTGTTAATTTCTTGTATTATCTATCTGTATATAATTTAACGGTTCATTTCTTGTACTATATATCTATCTTTATAAATATATTTATATATAATTACTAGCAATCTGGTTTGTCTCTCTAGAGAACCCTGTCCAACACATTGATTTTTCAGATGACTTCTTTGCTGTGTCTGATTGTTCTGATGTTGTTTTCATAGCATCAGACGTAACTCTTATGTTTTCATCACCTTCTCTGATGATTTTGTTCATGTTTTTTAAAGTCTGCTTGGCTGTCCTCTACTTCACTACTGTAGTTCTCTGCCTCCTCTAGTCAGTTGATGAAGTCCATAAGTCTGCTCCTGGTTTTTGTTATCTTCTCCCTAAACTCTTGTATTTCCCTTTGATTTATGGTCTTTATTTCTTCTATAATTTCATCCTTTTTCCGTTTTGTTTCCCTCACATCCTGTATGAACTCAAAGCAGCATTCCAAGCACTTCATTGTATGCTTCTTCTATGACGTCATTAGGTCCAGGACATCTTCTGACATTCATTTTTCTTTCTCCTTTTATTTGCTGAGGTCCTTGGGACTGATTGCTGTTTGCATTGCATTATTTTAGAGGAGCCAAGTGCCATTTTCCAGAGTCAAAGAGCACTACGATCTCTCTGGGAGACACATAGGAATGCTTCTTTGATATTCCTGTAGCTAGCTGCACTATGGAATGGGCCTACTGATTTTTCCTCCTGTGACTTCACTCTTTTGCTAGTCAACTAGTATTCTTTTATTTGGAAGGAAGGTTGATGGTCCTGTTAGGGGACACTGGTTGGGTGGTTATGGAACCACAAGGATGGAGATGCATTGGGTGATCTCAGTAGAAGTTGTGATGTGGCCCACAGCAACTTGGGGCACCACAGAGGGCATACAGAGGTGCCCACTGCAAAAGGAGTGCCACAAAAGGCAGGTGGACGTGACCACTTTGGTGTCGAGCACCACAAATTGTGGGTGGAATTGCCTTGGTCAGGTAGATTGCTGCGGAGTTTGGGAAGAGGTTGCTGCAGCAACATGGAGCATTAGCGAGTGTTGGCAAGTTGTTTTAGGCCATGTGGGGTACTAAAGCAGGCGGGAGAAAGTTCCCTCACTCATGTGGGACCACAGAGGACGTGTAGGACCTTCCCCAACCGTGCAGGCAGGATCTCTCCCAGCAGAAGGTGGGTGTTATTTCCCTAGCCACATGTTACTTCTGCAGAGTGTGGGCAGGCAGATTTTCCCTCCTAGGAACATAGGCGGGATATGCTATGGAGGAAGGTGGGCAGAATTTCCCCAGAAGATGGATGGCATTTCCCCTGGAGGAAGGTGGGCAGGCTTTCCCCAGCTTTGGGTTATGCTTCAGAATTTGGAGCTCTCCCAGCTGGGTGGATGGCAGGCGTAAATGCCCTAGCTAAGGTGAATGACCTGGAGGCTGGCAGTGACCTGTGAGAAAAAAAAAGGGTAGCAAAAAAGAAAGAGAAGAGGGGGAAAAAAACCCAATCCTGCTGAGAATATGGGGGGATCGAGAGAAGAGAGGGAAACAAAAGTAACAATATAACTGATCCCTGAGCCCTGAACACAGGGCTGGAGGGGTTTACGTGCTGCCCCAAGGTGGTGGCATTTTGTGGCTGTGTTGAGATAAAGTTCTTGGGCTGGCTCCAAATGATCCAGGTTCTGGCCGAGACAGTGGCAGGGGTAAGGTTAAATCTTAGCCAGAATCAACTGTGGTAAGCCAAAATACCCAGCTCCTCAAAACCTAGTGTATCTGTGCCTACTTATCTTTATGATTTGCCTCCTGCGACCCAGCAGTGTGGAATTTCCCTCTTAGTAACTTTCATGTGCTGGTTTCTGTGGAGTCCTTCTGGTATGCATTATACAGATGCCATCTTACCGGAAGTCCAGTCACATGCGTTACTTTTGCTCACTTTTATTTGTACAAATCAAAGCACATGGTGATGCAAAGAGGCAAGGTGTGACATGCTCCATATTCTTCACAGCTGGACGAAGTAGTTGGTAACAACACTAATGACTCACACAAATAATAAAATGATATTCTGATTTTAATTATATTTTCTCAAGTTGTGCCTTATTTAAATTTTATAAAGGAAGTGTACAGCTTATTGTGTATAATGGGTTGGTACTTCCAAATGTTATCTTGATTAGAAATTTAGAAGTTGATATCCTTTTTAAACATTATACTTACTTATAGCTTCTCTTTTTTTAAAGCTTCAGACTGGTGGTTAAATGCATCTTTAAAACTTTATTTTATGAGGGGACCTTACAGTTCTTACCACATTCCATACATCAATTGTATCAATCATAGTTATATATATGTTGCCTTCATCATTTTCTAAATATTTACTTTCCATTTGAGCCCTTGGTGTCAGCTCTTCTTTTTCACTTCCTCCCCCATCCATGCCTGGTGACCCCTTGATAAATTATTAATTATTACTATTTTTATATCTTACACGGACCACTGTCTTCCTTCACCCATGGTTTCAATTGTTCATCCCCCGGGTATAGGGGGGTATGTGTCGATAATTGTGATCACGTCTGCTTTCCTCCCCTCCTCTCCCAATCATCCCCCTCTTCTCCTGGTATTGCTACTACCATTTCTGTTCCCGTTGATTTATCTGACCTGGATTCCATGTGTTGTAAGTTCTTATCTGTACCAGGGTACAAGCTTTGGTCTAGCCCACAGTGAAAAGCAGGACTGGGTTCATGATTCATGATAGTTGGTGTGAGGAAGCCTCAAAGAACCAGTGGAATATCATGTGTCTCATCTATGCTATAGTGCACCCTGGTTGACTCAACACTTCCTTTTGACTCTTCTTTGAGGCAGTGTCCCTTGGTTTACAGATAGGTTTTGTGTCTCTGTTCCAGCCACCCTCGTTCTCAACAATATGTGTTTTTGTTTGTTTGGGGTCTTCTGATGCCTATTACCTTATTCTGTAGACATCTTATGATCACACATGCTAGTGTGCTTTTTCCATATGGGCTTGATGCTTCTCTGCTAGATGGATGCTTGTTTAACTTCAAACCCGTACTGCTCTTGTTTACTGACCCCAGGGAACATTGTATGCAGCTGTTCCCCACATTCCTTACTGTCTGCAGTGAAGGACATCCTGCACTCGAGTGCAAGCTGCCAGGGAGAAAAGGAAGCAGTTTACAAGAACAAGCTAGGACAGCCATTTGCGAACTTTCCTAAACAGATACGCGACAGGAGACACGGTCCTCCTTTCATGGCTCCTTCATTCTACATGCTCTTTGTGTTGCTTTTAATTCCCTAGTTGTTCCCCTGTCTATGGCATTGTTTGCTCATTGCTTTTTTCCCTGTGTTGGGTCCAATCCCTGCTAGTGTGCCTGGATCTTGCCCTGGGAAATTATACACTTGGTGGTTTTTCCCCTATGCCCCTTGTGCTTTTTAAACGTGCCCCAAGGGACTCATGTTATACTTGTCCTTTTGTACTTGACTTACTTCATTTAGCATAATTTCCTCCAAGTCTTCCCATGCATTGATGTTTCGTGTGTTCATCGCTACTTTTTAGGGATGTATAATATCCCATTGTCTGTATTTACCAGAGTTTTTATACATTCCTCAGTTTATAGAAATTTATAATTTCCTATTCCTCGCCATTGTGAACTGTGCTGTGATGAATAACACGGATGTATAGTTATGGACTATTTCTTACTTCTTCTGGGTATATGCCCAGTAGGAGGATTGCTGGGTCAAATAGCAGCTCAATTTCCATTTGTTTTGGGTATCACCATAATGAGTCCTATAATGGCTGCAGGTAGTTACAAGACCACTAGCAGTGGGTGAGAATTCCTATCTCACCACATACACTCCAACATTTGTTGCTATCTATTTTTTGAATTGGGCTATCATTTAGGTTGTTAAGTGGCATCTAATAGTTGTCTTAATTTGCATTTCCCTTATGGTTATGATGGGGAACATTTTCTCAGATGTTTATTGGCCGTTTGGATATCCGCCCTTGTAAAACTTCTGTTCTGTTTTTTTGCCTGTCTCCTTAATGGGTTTCTTTTTCTTCTTCATCTTATTTTGGCTATCAGGGTAGTGTAGATTTTAGTAATAAGGCCTTTGTCTGATGTGTCATTGCTAAAGATATTTTCCCAGTCTGTGGCTTTCTTATTACTCTCTTGAGAATGTCTTTTAATGTACACAGGTGTTTTATTTTCAGTATATTCCATTTTTGTTAATTTGTGTTTCCTCTGTGTCTGTGTCCTTCCCTATTTCCTGTGTATTCCCTGTGCCAAAGTTCTTAGGTTTGTCCCAAATCCCTCACTGATGGTCCTAATGGTTTGGGATTTTACCTCTAGATCTGTGATCTACCTTGAGTTTATTCTTGTGCAAGGAACAAGGTAAGGGTCTTGCCTCATTTTTCTGCAGGTAGATATCTATTTTTTTCCAGCAACACTTGTTAAAGAGGGCATCCAACATCGCATTTGATATTTTGGGGGCCCTTATTGAAGATCATTTGTTTGTATGCTGATGATTTCATTTATTGGTGTTTAGCTCTTTTCCACTGATCTGAATATCTGTCATTATACCAGTACCATGCTGTTTTGACCACTGTGGCTGTATAGTAGATGGAAAAGTCAGGTAAAGCAAGCCCTTCAACTTTGTCCTTTTTGCAGAATTCTATGCTAATTCATGCATTCTTCCATCTCCATATGAAATTGGTAATCAGTTTTTCCAATTCTTTGAAGAAGGACTTTGGTTTATGTATTGGGATGGCATTAGATTTGTACAGTGCCTTGAGGAGGAATGGCATCTTAACTATCTTAAGTCATCCAGTTCATGAACATGGTATATCCTTCCATTAATGAAGGACATTCTTAGTTTCTTGTAATATTGTTCTGTAGTTCTCCTTATACAAATCTTTTGGGATTTTTTTTGGTTAGGTATATGTCTGGATATTTCAATTTGTGCTTAGCTATTGTGAAGGGTACTACCTTTTTGATCTCCTCTTCCATGGACTTCCCCGATGTAGATAGTAGTCTGATAGACTTTGTTTGTTGCGCTTGTATCCTGCCAGTGTGCCTTATTCCTTTCATGTCCAGTACCCATCTTGTGGAACTTTTGGTGTTTTCCATATATATAATCATAACACCTGTGAATAATGATTGTTACACCCCTTCTTCCCTCAGATGAATATATTCGATGTCTTTCCTTTGCCTTAACTTATTAGCTAGGACCTCCAGTATGTCTAGTCCTCTTTTCAAGTGAGAATTTTTTCTTCCTCTCCCCATTGACTACCACCTTAGCGGTTGGTAGTTCATATATAGCTGGTATTATATTAAGAATTTTCTTTCCATTGCTATCTTCTTCAGTGTCTTAAAGAGGAATGGGTGCTAAATGTTGTCTAATGTTTTTCTCTGTCTATTGATATTATCATGTGGTTTTTATCCTTTTTCTTATCAATGTGGCCACATATGCTGATGAACTTTCAGATATTGAAACATCCCTGCAACCCAGGATTGAATTCCACTTGGTCATGGTGAATTATTCGTTTGATAAACTTTTGTTTTCTATTAGCCATTGTGTTCGTCTAGGTACTTCAGAGAAACAAATCCACAGAATCTCATGTATAAGAGAGAGTTTTATATAAAGGTTAAGTTCACATCAAGAAAATATCCCAACCCAATGGTGCCCAAATCCACAAGTGCAACATTAACCCATATGTCCTATAGCAATCCACAAATTCCTCCTCCATCTCACAAAACAGACACAATGATGCTGATTGCAGGAGGAAAGCCGAGTCAGTGAATGTGTAAGCATCTCAGCACTGATAGGGGTGTCCACACTGCTGCTCCAGCACCCAGACTACATTGGGGTAGGTCCATGTGGCTTCTCCTTGGGGGTGTCTTTTAGGAAGTCAGCCTTGCAAGCTGAGGCAGGGAACTGCTAAGGTAGCTGCACCCTGGTGCGACCATCACAAAGTAAGAGACCCAATAACTAGAAACGCAAGGCTCACTGAACCATTTATGCCTCTGCCCTTCAAATAACCTCACTGTTTATCGGCCAGGTTGGCACAATAAACTAACTCAACCATTATTTTAAGGATTTTTCATCAATGTTTATTAGAGATATCAGTATGTAGTTCTCAATTCTTGTGTGATCCTTGCTCACTTTAGGTATCAGTATTGTGCTAGCTTTATAGAAAGAGTTTGGAAGGGAGATGTCAGACAGTGCAAGATATGACAATATAATAATTTATAAATTATCAAGGGCCCATAGGGTCCATGAGGGAGAGTGACGTGGGGAGCGAGGGGAAAAATCAGGAACAGATACCAGGGGCTTAAATGGTGAGCAAATGTTTTGAGAATGATGAAGGTAATGAATGTACAAATGTGCTTTGCACAATTGATGTATGTATGAATTGTGATAAGAGTTGTATGAGCCCCTAATAAAAGTATTTTAAAAAATGAGTTAGGGAGTTTGCCATCTTTTTCTATGCTCTGAAAGACCTTATGGAGGATTGGTGTCAGATCTTCCCGGAGTGCTTTGTCAAATTCTCCTGTGAAGTCATCTGACCTGGGGAATTTTTTAGTTAGTATTTCCTTGCTAGCCTTTTGCTGTGGGTCTGCTGAGTTGCTTGACCTCCAGTTGGGATAGTCAAGGGAAGGATTGTTTTTCAAAATGTTTGTCCATGTCCTCCAAGTTGTTGAATGCATTGGGGCATAAGCCTTCATAGTACTGTGTAATTAGCCTTTTGATTTGAATGACATCCATTGTAATTTCCTTGTTTCATCCTTCATCCTATGTTCTTTTCTTTCTTTAGTTAGGCTTCCCAACTGTCTATCAATTCTGTTAATCCTTTCTAACAACTAACTTTTGAGTTATTGATTTTTTTGCATTCATTTCTTGTTTTCCTACTCATTTATTTGTGTTCTTATCTTTATTAATACTTTTCTTTTGCTATTTGTAGGATTATCCTGTTGACTCCACTAAGGAGGTTTTGTATCAATGTATCTATCACAAGGGTCTCCTCCTTTTTCATATGTGTATTTATTGCTATTGAACTTCTTCTGATAACTGCCTTTGTGTCCCAAAGATTTGGGTACATTGTGTCCTTATTTTCATTGGTTTCTAGAAGTTTCCTGATTTCAACTCTGATCTGGGTCAATACTCACTAGTTTTTCAGTACAGTTATTCATCATTCAGTTGTTTGCCCTTGTTTTCTTAATCCTTGTTTTGTTGATTTCCAGCCTATGGCATAGTGGTCTGAGAGAGAAATCTGAGTGACCTCTATGTGCTTGAATTTACATAGCCTCGAATTGTGTCTCAGCATGTTGGATACAAATATGTGCGAATATGTCAAATATGTGTCATGCAGGCTTGAAAAGAATGTGATTTTTTTATGCATTTGTGCGGAGAGCTCTGAAATGGTCTATTAGGTCAAGTCACCTAATTGTAGAGTTTTATTCTGTAGCTTCCTTATTAAGCTTCTATCCCTGTGATCTCTCAGGAAAGGTATATTAAAGTCACCTGCTATAATTGTTGAACATGTGATTTCAAACACTTTTAATTGATGAATTTTGCTAGGCTCTCATTGGGTGCATAAATGTTTTATTATGCTTACTGATTTTTGGTCTACTGATCCCTTGAGCATTATAGTGTGCCCCTTCATATCTCTTATTATGGCTTGCACGTTGAGATCAATTTTGTCAGAGATTAGGATTATGACCCCTGCTTTTTTTGAATTGCAATTTGCTTGATCTGTGTTTTCCAGCCTTTTTTTTTTCTCAGCCTATTTCTATCTGCAAGCTTGAGATATGTCTCTTGTAAGCCGCAGCTTGAAAGGTTTTCTAAGCCAGCCTGCTAGTCTCTGTGTTCAGTTAATTGATAATCAGAGTTATAACATCCATCAGTGGACTTTGTGATGTCTTCTTGTACCTTTTGTGTTTGTTTTTTTCCTACCTCCCTTCTTTTATCACAGTGCATGGTGTGAATAAGTGTGTGATTCATTCTTGTCTTCTTTTCATTAATGAGCCTATTTTATTTTGGGGGCTGTTTCCAATGTGCTGACCTTTGTGTAGAGTTTCCCTGTGCGGTGGTCTCCTATTTGTGTTGTTTTCTGACCATATTGGTCAGCAAGGATTTTTTGTAGATCTGGGTTTCTTATAACATATTCATTGAGTTTTTCTTTGTCCAGGAAAACTCTTACTTCGCTGCCTTATCTTGATAGATAATTTGCTGGACAGAGACTTCTTGGATTTGCATTGTTTCCCTTTAACTTTTGGAAGATGTTACTCTACTTTGTTCTCTTTTTCATGGTTTCTGCTGATAAGTCTGAGCAGTTCTTATTTGGATACATTTATAGGTGACTGTCTTTTTTCCCTAGCTGCTCTCATGATTTTAAACTTTTCCTCAAAGTTGGATAGTTTAACTATTACATACCGTGGCAAATTCTTCCTTGGATTCAGTTTAGCTGATGTCCTCTCTACGCCTATTTCTCATTCATTAAGTTAGGGAAATTTTCCTCTAGGAATTCCCTCGATATTTTTGCCTTTAATTTCTTTGTTGTGTTCTGGCAATGCAATTATTCCAATGTTCATTTTCATGATATCCAACATTGTTCTCAGGTGTTCTTCGGTTTCTTTGATTATCTTGTTTGACTGTCTTACCAGTTTGTTGGAGTGTGCCTGGTTATTCACAAGGTCACTGACATGATTCTTAGCTTTTTCTAATCTGTTGTTGCAGTCTGTTAACTTGTTATTTGCTTTTGTTACTCCATCCCTTAACTCTTGTGTTTCCTCTTGGTCCTTTTCCCTTAGTGCTGGTATTTCCCTTTGATGTGTGCCCTTTTTCTCTTCTATTATTTCATTCATTTTCTGTAATGCTTCCCTCGTGTTCTGTATGACTCAGAACAGCATTGCGTATTTCTTTTTTTGGTAGCTCAACTTCTACTTTTTCTATGCACATCACTTGATCCAGGTCTTCCTCTGTGTTTCTCCTGTTTTATCTTTGATGTTGTTGTGGGTGGTTTCTGTCCGCGTGTTGTTTTGGAGAAGCTAGGTGCCGTTTTCCACAGAGTAAAAGAGCACTTGGATTTCTCTTATGGAGGCTGATAGGAATGCTTCTGCAGGCTACCTGAAGCCAACTGCACTAGGGGGTTGGACTACTCCTTGATCTCATTAGGATTTTACTCTTCTTAGACAGCTTGGATGCTCTACTTGGAGGGCAAATATGGTGGGTCTCTCAGGGCACAAATGTGGGGTGGTTGCAGGCAGCCAGTGTGGCTTCCTCTGGGGTAGTGCCAGACAACGATGGGGTAAGCCCCACTTCCATGGCCAAGGGTACCGAATGAAGGTGGGGTGAGTCCCACTGCTGTGGTGTAGGTTCTGGACCAACTCAGGAAAGCCTCATTGCTGTAGGTGGAGGTGCTGGGCAAATGTGAGTAGTGACCTGTTGTCACAGGAGGGGCTGTTGAGTAACTTGAGTAAAAGCCACACTGACACAGGATGGGGCCACTAAATGAGCAGTGGTGCTGCACTGCATAGGCTCAGATGCAGGAGTGGTTGGTGGCGCTGCTCTGTGTAGGCAAGGCGAGGTCAGCAGCACTGTAAAATGCAGGCTGGGAGTGGCCAGCAGAGAGAAGCTGGGGCACCGCTGCCCCATGAAGGCCAGAGCAACCAGCAGTTCTACTCCGTGCACTCTGGAGGGGCTGGCAGCAAGAGGCTGTGCTGCACCACATAGGTAGGGAAGTGCTTGGCATTGCGTCATGCAGGCACAAGCTCAGGCGTGGGCAAGCACAGTTACCATAGGGGTGGGGGATTGTCAGAAAATGGTTGGGAGAACCCCTGCCATCACAAATGACCAAACTTACTTCAGGTGGACTTCAGGTCAGGACTTCAGCAGAGGGATCTGCCACCATGTGGGGTGAGGGAAGCCTTGGAAGAATGGAGCAGCTAAATGAGGGTTGTTGTGCAGGTGGACAGCTGCCATGTAGGTGTCCAGCTGAGGATGTGGGGTCTCAGCAGGGCAGCCAGCCAGTCCCTGGCACAGCCACCAGGTGGGGGGAGGGGCAACTTGGTGCATTCTGACCATGGAGGCATGTGGAAGCAGCACAACCAGCATGGGCCGGGATATCCCTGGGACCATATTACAGATTCCTGGGGCTCTGGAGTGAGACCAGATGTAGGGAAGGGTCACCTCCCACATCAAGGAAGCACTCTGGGTTGTCATGGGGGGTATTTTCACTTACCAGAATCCCCCCTCCCTCCAACTCGTCCTCCTGGACACCAGGTTCACTGAATGCCACATGTTCCCAGTGTGGGCTGCTTACCTGGGCATGATCTTGCCAGAACTCTTGGTGATCTGCCTTTGTAAAGATTTTACCCTAGAAAATACTATGGGATTATTCTACTGTTTTCTGGGGTCCCAATGCATTGGACTTGATCATATGGCATTGGATAGCAGCATTCAGAAGGCACTTAGCAGAATCAAAGGTAGGAACAGGAGATCAAGAGTTGAAAACCCCGAACTCCAAGAGAGTAAATAAAAGCAAAACAAAACAGAACACACAGTTCTCCTCTCTATGTGTCAGCAGGTTGAGTTTCTCCATGTGTCCCACAAAAGGTCCCTTTAAAAATCACAGAAGTGCTGTGAATAATAGAAAAGACTTCCTCAATTATGTAGATTGATACAAATTGGTTCTGACTTTTAAAACAGGTATTTGTGGGACTGTAGTTTGGGTTTCTTCCTGTCTTCAATGTAGATTTGAATATCCTGAGAACTGTAAATTCTATTTACACTTCTCAGACATGTTTTTGAGAATAACTTTTGTCAGATTTTGTTATTCTTTTTGATTCTAGTGACAGTGATGAAAAACCTCTTAAAGGAAGCCTTCGGTCCCTCAACAGGAATATCCAGGCCACAGAAAGTGCTGACAGCTTGGTGGAGTACGGAGAAGGCGATCATGGTCTATTCAATGAAGATGGATCATTCATTGGGGCTTATGCTGGTTCTAAGGAGAAAGGGTCTGTTGAAAGCAACGGAAGTTCTACAGCAACATTTCCACTCCGGGCATAAGCCCTGCAATTGGAGACAACATCAATGGTTCACGCCAGCCTTCCAGATTTATCTGTACCAGGGAGCAATGACACTGGCATAAGAATAAAACATGCTGTCAGAGGTTTCATCCAGAATTCAAGATATTTAAAATTGTGTTGAGAAAAAAATAACACTGCCTTGAAAGAATAAAATACCTAGTACTTCAGGCCTTTTTTTTTTTTTTACAGGTGCTCAAAATGCAGAACAAAAAAGAAATCCTATCTTTAGATTCACCTCAATTGAATCCAAAGTACCCATTCAGTGTACTCCATATTTGCCTGGTTTTATTGTTCAATGTGTTTGCATAGATGTTGCTACCTTGTGAGATATTCTCTGTATGCACATAAGTACTCAGTCTCTGAGAACTTTCTTGGTGACTGTACTTCACTAGAGGTTAAAAATATGGTAAGCAAACTCATTATTTAATATATGAAAAGGAATGTATTGTTAAAACAGTTCACTGAATGTATACAGCCTAACTTTATTATTTAAATTTTGAGTAGCAAAGTCTTCAGTGAACAATTGACTAGTATTTATTGAACTCCTATTTGTATCGCTTCTCGGCCTTTTGGCTAAGATCAAGTGTAGAACTCCTATTTGTGCAGAGATGTTCATGTTTAAACAGAAATGTAATGCTTTTCAGTTCCAATATGGATTTTATATTTCTATCAGTTTTGCTATCAGCAGACACCTCCCTCTCCCCTTGGACTCCACCCTTGGACTAAACTCAGCTGCAAAGTAAGTGGTGGTCAGAATGTGATCTTTTAGAAACAATAGGTGTGAGGTGTCCATTTTTATTCTGGCATCTAATAAGTGTATCTATTTAAATGTCCATTTCTAAATTGACTGCTTTGATCTTTTCCCCTGTGTTTATATAATGGTATGCTTGCATATATTTTATGAACGCATTGTACATATTATGTTAATATTTACACAATGTAAACTATAGATTTTTTTAATTTTGAAGTGAGAGAAAGACCATTAACAGGCATGTTTGTACAGATAGAATAAGATATCCTTTCTCATCCAGTTATAGCTGCCACAAAAATAACTGTACAAGTTACAAAACTGAAGACTGTATAAAGCATTTGGAATTGGCTCCTATATTGCTTTTCTCAACAGTCTCAAAATAAAACATCATACAAATATTGAGGGAAATGCTTTTATACTTTTTAATATATGGTTTGGTTGATAAGCGTGTTTCTAACCCAACTCCAAGAAAAGAAAAAGAAAATTGTTTACAATAGAAATTCCTAAACATGCTTGGGATATCTTTGGAATCTGTTTGCTTGTTTGTGGGTTTTCCTTACATTCACCTCTGTCAAAGTCAGTGCAAATTTAGGAAACTTATTTCCTCGTATGTAAGTGAATAGTTTTTAAAATTTTTGTATGAAACTTCTTAGAAATAGTATAAAATCTTATGCATACATACAAGTAAAATGCAGTGTTGACTTTATTGTTTTATGGAAACATTTTAAAAAATATGTTTCAGTGAAATTGACTCACAGATTTACTTTATTTTCTGGATTATGCTTATCGGTGTGAATTGTTAAACATTTGACTTTGATTTATGTTATTACTACATTTCTTGTGAACCAGAATTAGGGTGGACACAATGACCAATGGAATATGTCATTTTCATGTTTTTTAAATCCATGTGTTCTTCAAAATGTATACGCAAAAGAATGAATGTCATATAAAATTTAATGGACTACACTCATTGTGAGCAATTCAACGGGAGATTGATTCTTGGTTTTCTATTTGAGCTTATGGAGCCAAATGTCAAGCAGTGCAACTCGAGCTTCATCCTCCTCTTTCATCTTCCTTTGTCCTCCGCTTTCGCCTTCCTTCATCCACATCTTTTCCATAGGAAGCCTATCATCCTGTCAGCTACAGATTAGGCCAAGGTTGGGATTGCTACTTCTTTTTCTTTATTTTTAACCAGAAGGTGACTTTAAAAAACTCACATGAGGTGGAAATAATTTCAAATAACCATCAGCAATAGAATTAGTAGAGATTTAATAATTTTTAAAATTAGGTGTTAATTCTGAAATACTGAAATTTCTGCTCTTCCTAGACCTCAGTGCTCGCGTTTAGTTGAAAAACGGTTAAGAAACAGATTGGCTCTGCTTATAGTGCCTGAATGGGAAAACTTAGAAATAAGAAAACTGAGATGAGACAGTGACTATCTCATGTATTTTAAATGCCATTTTACTTCTACTGGGGATCTTCAGTACAGGAGTAATACATTCCACGACTCTCCCTGATTATAATAATCTAATTGTTTATTGATTTTGACTTGAGTATGCTTTAATGAAACAAAGAGATTCAACCATTTTAAATGCAGTTTGTTATTTTCCCTCAGAATCTCAGTAAAAACTCACAATGTTCAGTGGTGACTATAACTATGTGTAGAGGCAATCCTTATGACTTTGTTCTTAATTGATTTTACACTAACCTTCTCTAGTCTAGTGTCAATATGATTTCATGTAATCGACTGTAAATAATCTTAAGGATGTTTTGTAGGCATGAGTTCTGCAGAGTTGTCCAAGGGTTACCCAATTTTAGATCTCTTCCTGGTTCCAGCACTGATTTTGTATATAAGTGTCAGATTAGCTGCTTAACCCTTTGCTTTGAACGGTCACAAGAATAAAGTGCTAATGATGCCCTTAGTTACCTTATCTTTGTCACAGGGTTTTCTTTTTTACAAAGAAAAAAATTGAAAATGGTAAAAGCTAAGATGCCTTTTAACTTCATAAACCTTTAATCTAGTCATCTGTCTAAAATTCACCCCACCTACCAATCGGTACACTTTTCCTGAAAACACATAAATATATTTTTATAGAAAGACTAACCTACAGGAAATAAATCTACTGTTCAATGGGCAGTATGATTTGCACGTGCCATTGAAAATTATTAATCAGAAGAAAATGAAGCAGGGTCTTTGCTATACAAAAGTGTTTTTCACTAATTTTGCATGCATATTTCTAAGAAAATGAGAATTGGATGGATTTATTCTGCTGGTACAAAGGCATCTGATATTTTAGATGTGCCCATGTTTATAAAAATGTAGAGCACAATGAATTTATGCTGGAAATCTCAAATAATATTTTTGTTTCTATTTTATACTCACGGAAGAGATACACTGAAGAGAGAACCATGAGGAATGTTGCTGTGTTTTTCTAAGCATTTAAACATAATTGCCAATTGAAACCATAAGTATGTTTACATGTCATTCAGTATGATACTTGTAGCAATTTAAAGTTGACTATAAAGGGATTGGGGTTGTAATCTGTGGTAGTATATATCCTAAAATTCCTGTACTGAAATAAATGGGTTGAGCCAAAGCTTACATTCTTTTATATGGTAAATTCTTTAAAAATGTCATCAGAAGTAATGGGTATATAGAAAAGGTTCCCCTGATAATTTTTGGTTTATTTGTTTGGATTAATATTCTGAGTAGAACCTTATTAAAAGTGTTTGTATCGTAGGTGGTGTTTGTATTATGCTTATGGATATGTATGGTTTCCAATATTTTCATTATACATTCAATTCTACTTTCCAAATAAAAGTCGAACTTCATATACTATAAATATGTTTGTATTTTTTCCATCTGGATGACAAGAATGAGAATTTGTGTATCACCCTTAATTTCAGTACCCTTTGATTCTGGGTTATCTATAACTGAAGTAGAAAGTATTAAAGTAAAAATGAGATACGAAGAGTATATTTTCTTTTTTGTTTGGTTTTTGTTTTATTTTTTAAATCATTTTATTGGGAGCTCATGCAACTCTTATCACAATCCATACATACATCAATTGTGTAGAGGACATTTGTACATTCATTGCCCTCATCATTCTCAAAACATTTGCTCTCCACTTAAGCCTCTGGCATCAGCTCCTCCTCCTCCCTCCCTTCCCTGCTCCCCCCGCCCCCATGAACCCTTGATAATTTATAAATTATTATTTTGTCATATCTCACACTGTCTGATATATTCCTTCACCCACCTTTCTGTTGTCCATCCCCCAGGGAAGAGGTTATATGTAGACATTATAATTGGTTCCCCCTTTCCACCCCACCCTCCCTCCATCCTGCTGGTATTGCCACACTCACCACTGATCCTAAAGGGAACATTCACTCTGGATTCTCTGTGTTTCCAATTCCTATCTGTACCAGTGTACATCCTCTGGTCTAGCAAGATTTGTAAGGTAGAATTGGGATCATGATAGTGGGGGTTTGTGGGGATGGAGGAAGCATTTAGGAACTAGAGGAAAGTTGTATGTTTCATCATTGCTATACTGCATTCTGACTGGCTCATCTCCTCCCTGTGACCCTTCTGTAAGGGGTTGTCCAGTTGCCTACAGATGGGCTTTGTGTCTCTACTGCACACTCCCCACCTCTTCCATTATGATAGGTTTTTTCGTTCTGATGATGCCTGATATCTGATGCCTTTGACACCTCATCATCACACAGGCTGGTATGCTTCTTCCAGGTGGGCTTTGTTGCTTCTGAGATACATGGCCACTTGTTTATCTTCAAGCCTTTAAAACCCCAGACACTATATCTTTTGAAAGTCGAGAACCATCTGCTTTCTTCACCACATTTGCCTCTGCACCTGCTTTGTCTTCAATGATTGTGTTGGGAAGGTGAGCATCATGGAATACCAGTTTAATAGAACAAAGTATTCTTGCATTGAGGGAGTACTTGAGTAGAGGCCCAATGTCCATGTGCTACCTTAATACTAAACCTATTCATATTTGCACATAGATCTATTTCCCCATCCTCATATATAAATATATTTACTTATGTACCTGTCTTTATTTAGACCTCTATAAATGCCCTTTGGCTCCTAGCTCTTTCCTCCATTTGGTTTTACTTTCCTTTTGTCCCACTATCATGTTCAGCCTTCATTTGGGTTTCAGTAATTCCTCTGTTACATTACCCTTGGTCACGGTCTACCAGGCCTCATACACCCTCCTCACCACCGATTTGGGTCACTGTTCCCTTGACCCTGGGTTTGTTAACACCACTTCCTTTCCCTCCACCCTCCCTCTCCCATGTCCCCCCCAGAACTGTTGGTCCCATTGTTTTCTCCTCCAGTTTGTTCATCCAACCTATCTTATTTATACAGACCTGTGGAGATAATATGTACAAAAACAAGACAAAACTAAACAACAAAAACAAGCCAATGACAAAAGAAACCCCGCAATACAACAACAAAAAAGAAATGCTTGTAGTTTGTTCAAGGACTGTTTGTTGACCTTTAGGAGTGTTTTCTGGTGAAGTCTGATGTGGCGCCAAACCCTGGTCCCAAAGTCTATTTTTGGTGTTCCCTGTGGACTTCGCTGCTCTGTTCCTTTTGCTATTCTGTTGCACGCCCTTAGTGTTTGGCCTCAGGGTGGTGGGGTCAGATCGGGTGCCATTCCCTCACTGTAGCTCCAGAGTTGTCCCCTGTAAGGCTATGGGTCAGTGAGGAATATCATGTCTCATAGTGGGGCCGGCCATATGGTCTTCTCTGTGGATTGTCTGCTCTGAGCAGGAATATCATCCTTAGGGCTTCTTGAGCCAGTATGTGCTCCACTCTCTCTTCCTCCCTCTTCATTTGCTTCCATGTGTTCTGATCAGACATGGCCCTCTCCCTGAGCTGCAGATTCAGTGCTGTCCTCTGAAATAAATTCTTCTGGGAGGAACAAAGAGAGTATTTTCATTCAAATGACTAGGAACAGACAGTTTAATATCAATATATATTAAAATGTTATCCATTATCGTTTGTACTTACATATAAAATTTAATATGAATGAATTCATCTGATTACATTTAGAACAATGTAGAAATAATATTTTCTAAGAAAATATCAAGTACACTATATTTTCAAATAAGAGCTAAAGGCAATTTTTATATAGTCCTAAACAATTGGGACACCAGTTGGGGCTAAGCAGATACTCTGCTGAAAATTATGATCTTTTAAAATAATGTTATAGTAATTCCGTACATTATCACATTTAAAAAAGACAAGCTTTGGTTTGTCTGATGATGTGCAAAAAGTGAAATAATTTGGATTAAAATTAGAACTGAAACCCAGGCCTGTCTTATTCCATAACCCAGACTCATAATCACTATACTGAATGCTTTTTTTTCCTCTCTAAGTTCTTTATGCATTTTCCTTTAGAAGCATTAAAGTTCAGTTTGAGGTGCGAACTGACTTACTGATCAACTTTAGCAAACTCTTTATTATAAACTGTGAAGACACAAAAGAAGGGAAAATAGCAAATACTATTTTATATAAAACAATTGTGTGTATACAACGTAAAATGTAATAATGCAAAGAAACCAATTTTAAATAAATCTCAGATATTTAATTATATCCAACATACTCCTTTGAATAACTAAAGAAAAAAAGTAGAAGATCTTCAACAGCACGCTTCAAAAATAGTTCCTCTGAATATTTTCTAACTGGCATTTGTACATCCAATTAAAATTTGAAGTCTATAAGTACACACCTTTGCTGTTTTCTTGTCATTCTCACTTATTTCCACAGATATAAGAGTTATCAGGCTCTATATCTTAGACTAATGGCATCCCACTGATGAAGAGCTCTCGTGGCCAAGAAAAACTTGTAGAAACACAAGTACAACCATTTTCAAGGACCCTTCATTTGGATTTTCCAGTTTCACTACAATGAGGTTTACATCACACACATCACATAATGGGAAGCAATGCCATATGTTAAAACAGGCTAAAATGTAGATACTGAAAATGATCAATAATTGCTTTTCAAGTCAAATATGTACACTTTACTGACAAACTTTACTGAGAAACCAACCACAAGTTACATGGTTGGTGGAATGATATTGCAATTAAAAACTGATATTTGCCATCAACACCCACTGCCATGGAGTCAATCTCCACTCATAGCACCTGTAGGACACAGGGAACCTGCCCCAGAGGGTGTCTAAGCAGTCATCTTTAGAGAAGCACACTGTTGCATCTTTCTCCCTCAGAGGGGTTGCTGGTTCAAACCACTGACCAAAACCACTTTAACCACTGCATCCTCAGGGTCCATTAAAAATTGGTCATAGTGATCATCAATATTTTTAAAATGCCCAAAATAAGCTCCTTAGATGACTTAATTCTCTGACATGTGGGGAAAATAGCCCTAACAGAAATATTTGGGGAATATTATGCAAAATGTTACCCATTCCATGGGTCCACTGTTCACATGCATATGAGGCAAGTGAAAATAGATCTTGAGGCAGGTGTGAGGCCTTAGTCCCGAAAGTGACATCTGTGCTTGCTAACACTATAAAGGGACCTTTGGCAGCAGATTTGGACCAAAGTAATACATCATTTGATTTCCTGACTGCTGCTTCCACGGGTGTTGATTGTGGAGCTAAGTAAAATGAAATCCTTGACAATTTCAATCTTTCTTCATTGTAATGTCACCGCTTACATGTGCAGTTGTGAGGATTTTTATTTTTTTCATACTGAGGAGCAAACCACACCAAAAGCTCTAATCCTTAATCTTTGTCAGTTTGTGCTTCAATAAATTAAAAGCCCAGATATTTTCTCTCAACCCTCATCAAGGGAATTCTGGTTATGAGTTGTGGCGTTGTTTGTTTGTCTATTTGTTTTTAATTTCAACTCCAGAAACTTTCCAAATTTATCCTTGCTTTTAGAACCTTGGTGCTATAATCTCATGGGATAGACTAGAGAACAGGCATGATACAGCTCAAAAAGTCCACAGGCTATGTCCCAGTAGTGACTACAAAACCAACCAACCAAACAAACAACTTACTGCCATTGAGTGGACGCCACTAATAGAAGCCCTGTAGGACACTGTCAAGCTGGCCCTCTAACGATTTATGGGAGTGGAAAGACCCTCTCTTCCTGAATATCTACAGGAAGCCAACTGATACATAACTATTGGTCTCTACTCACCAGGAGCAAAAGAGTAAGAAGATGCTCAAAATTGCAGGGAAGAAATAAGGCTACAGGTTGGCAGCCTGTATAAGCCTCATCTGTCCTGAGGTCAGAACCAAGTGATGCTTGGCTACAACCTCCACCAAGACCATGACCAGAGTAGCAACATATGACCCTAGACAGAATGGAAGAAAAATGTATGTCAAAATACAAATGTTTAATAATAGAGAGATTAATTGGATCAACTGAGACTGGACAACTCCCTAAGAATATTGCCCTGAGAAATTTTTTAGATTTTGAACTAAAACTACCCCTGGATGTGACTATTTAATGAAATAACATTGCTGCTAACTGCAAGTTCAGCAGTTCAAAACCAACAGCCACTCCGTGGGAGAAATACAAGGCATTTTACTCCCCTAAAGAATATCAGAAACTCAAATGAGCAGTTTTCCCCTGTCCTATGATGGTAGCTATGAGTGGGTGTCCACTTGATGGCAGGGAGAGTATAATAAATGTATATTATAGATGACAAATACATAGCTGCATTTTAAATTAATGAATGAAAATATTCTGTGTTAAAAATGCAGCTGTAATAAAATAAATGAATCTGCTCATCAAAACCGATTGATTTAGAGTCTTAGTTTTTTTGTACTAATATTTTGAAAATATAAAATGGCTTCAACCCAAGCTCTTATAATAACCAAACAACACTTAACATGCAAGCCTGAACACAATGCAAACAAGTTTATCCCAAAGTTTATACTAAGCTTAATCTGCTTTTGAGAAGAAAAGTTGCTATTAGGGATTTGTAAATAAAAAAAAAAGAAAAGAAAATTTACATGGTATGTAACAAGTCTTGTCACCACTCATGTGTCAGTTTGTCAAACTTGCTGGCATGTGTATTGCTGGGAGTTTATTTACTAACATTTAAAATACCAGTATAGTCACAGAGCCTCCAGATAAGAATGGCGATCTACAGGTGTTTTAGGTGCCATCAAACAGCTTTGGACTTCTAGTAATCCTATGCACAAAATGCTAGTCCGTGCAGACTCATAGGTTGGAAGGCATTAAGCAGTGGATTCCCACAGGCGCACCAGGACCAGGCTATGGCTCCATGAGTTGAAGCTGAATCGAAGGCAACTTGCAACAATATGCCTAACTCAATAAAATGTTTGTAATTCTATGGGGAATGTTTATTTGTAAAAAGGATAAATTCCAACATAAAGTATGAGAATCACATATGCTTTAAAATTTTGTAATGCCAATGTGTGTGTCTGTAATGAATTTGAGCGGTGAAAGCACCTTATATTGAAAATGGTTTAATTGACGATGTTCCCGATTAGAGCAGCCAGTCCACAGAGAGGACCACATGGCCGGCCCCACTGTGAGACACAACGTCCCTCACTGACCCATAGCCCTGCAGGAGACAACACTGGAGACAGTGTGGAAATTGCGCCCAATCTAATCCCGCAACACTGAGGTAAAACACTAAGGGAGTGCAACAGAAGAAAAAGGGAACAGAGAGGCAAGGTCCCCAGGGGATGCAGAAGGTGGACTTTGGGGCCAGGGTGTGGTACCCCAACAGACTGGACTGGAAAATACTCCTGAAGGCCAACAAACAGTCCTTGAACTAACTACAAGCTTTTCTTTCTTGTATTTTGTTCTGTTTTGTTTTGTTTGTCATTGTTGGTTTGTTGTATATAGTTTCTTGGTTTTGCTCTGTCTTGTTTTTTGTGCATGCTATTATCTCTGCAGGTCTGTCTAAGTAAAATAGGCTGGATGAACAATCTGGAGGAGAAAACAATGGGACCAACAATTTTGAGGGGACATGGGAGAGCGGGATGTGGGGAGAAAGGTAATGGTGTTAACAAACTAAGGGACAAGGGAACAACAAGTGATCCAAATTGGTGGTGAGGAAGGTGTAGGAGGCCTGGTAGGGCGTGACCAAGGGGAATGTAACCAAGAGGAATTACTGAAACCCCGATGAAGACTGAGCATGTTAGTGGGACAAGAGGAAATTCAAAGTAAATGGAGGAAAGAGCTAGGACACAAGGGACATTTATAGAGATCTAAATAAAGGCATGTACATATGAAAATATTATTTATATATGAGAATGGGGAAATAGATCTATGTGCATATATTTATAGTTTTAGTATTAAGGTAGCAGAAGGATATTGGGCCTCCACTCAAGTACTCCCTTAATGCAAGAATACTTTCTTCTATTAAATTGCATTCTATGATGCTTACTTTCGTGACACAACCGTTGAAGACAAAGCAGGTGCATAAGCAAATGTGGTGAAGAAAGCTGATGGTTCCCAGCTATCAAAAGCTATAGGGGTCTTAAAAGTTTGAAGGTAAACAAGTGGCCATGTAGCTCAGAAGCAACAAAGCCCACATGGAAGAAGCACACCAGCCTGTGCAATCACGAGGTGTCAAAGGCATCAGGTATCAGGCATCATCAGAACAAAAAATCATACCATTGTGAATGAGGAGGGGAGTGTGGAGTGGAGACTCAAAGCCCATTTGTACACCACTGGACAACCCCTTACAGAAGGGTATGGGGGAGGAGACGAGCCAGTAAGAGTGCGATGTAGAAAAGATGAAACCTATACTTTTCCTCTAGTTCCTAAATGCCTCATCCTCCCCCACTATCATGATCCCAATTCTACCATACAAATATTGCTAGACCAGAAGATGTACAATGGTACAGATAGGAACTGGAAACACAGGGAATCCAGAGCAGATGATCCCTTCAGGACCAGTGGTGAGAGTGGCGATACCAGCAGGATGGAGGGAGGGTGGGGTGGAAAGGGGGAACTTACTACAAGGATCCACATATAACCTCCTCCCTTTGGGACGGACAACAGAAAAGTGGGTGAAGGGAGACATCTGACAGGACAAGATATGACAAAATAATACATTTTCAAGGGTTCATGAGGGAGGGGGGAGCAGGGAGCGAGGGGAAAAATGAAGAGCTGATACCAGGGCTTAGGTGGAGAGCAAATGTTTTGAGAATGATGAGGACAATGAATGTAAAAATGTGCTTTACACAATTTATATATGTATGGATTTTGATAAGAGTTGTATGAGCCCCTAATAAAATGTTTTTAAAAAGAAGAAAATAGTTTAATTAAAGATGTAATGAAAAGATTCAGCCACTAGATGGAAGTGTTGCAAAGTCATATAAACTACACTGCAGAAAGCATATATTCAAGGTGTTTCTTTTTGAAGGCATGAAATCTAACAGCTTCTCAGTGGCAGCAAGATGTGTCATTGATCAGAATTAGAATCTCTTGATATAAAATATATGATAAAGAATTATTATTTTCTAGGAAAAGCCCAAAGAAAAGTCCTTTCCAGAGGACAAAATGCTTTCGTAGGGGCAGACATGAAAAATTAGCCTCTCATTATTTAAATTTCCACACAGCATTTCAGATTTCAATGCCTTGCTCCACCATCTGACTGACCTACCAAACTCCTTTGAAATTTAGTTCCCTTGTCTGTGTTAATGTTTTATATTTAAGAATGTGGGGATGAATAGCTTTAAAAGTACAACTAAAATAAGAAGCAAAATAATTTATTCCCAAATACTGCCTGTCCATTTTAAAACAAATATAAATACACACTAAATCTAATTATAATAGATATGAAAGTAAGCAAGAAAAATACGGTGATTGTCAAAATGGAAAGTATCTAATACTGGTCTCAAAATATATAAAAATTTAATAATTTACATGACAGATTTTGAGAAAACATATTAACTACTCTCTGTAACACAAGTTATAGGAAAACATTTACCTTAAGTGGAAACCGTTGAGGGTTTAATTGCACAGAGCCCTCTCGTCTTTCTACTCCACTAATTGAAGTGAAGCTTCCTTAATAGCAATCGCCAGTTTTTAAATACTCCCCCGGAAATCATCAGATCATAAATGATCATTGTCTACAGTCTTTTTCCGAAAAAAATGTCTGAGAGTCATAGTTGAAATAAGTGGGAGAATTCCATGGACTGACTTCTAATCACAGTCTGCTGCTGGGCTTCCTTTGAATCCAGAACTCTCCATTTCATCATCTGGGGATTTTCAGAAAGCAATGCAATAGAGAAGATGGTAACCCCCTTTGGGCGTTCATTTCAAGGCCCTCAGACTTCCTTCAAGACTCTTGGCAGGTTGCTGTGGCATTAGTAATTCCAGCCATCTTGATTTTTATTCTTACTTCCTACAAAATTCTTCATTTCTCTGCCAGCCGTGGTGAAATCAGAGGACACAGAGAAAGCAACTAATTGCTTACTCAAGGCCCCATTGTGTAGTTCAGTTCCTGGCAACACACATGGTATTGGACCCTGTCGATGGTTGGGCACACGATATCTAAAATGTTAGTTATAGGTTGGACTAGTCACAATAACTACACTTGCCTAAATAATTTAAAATGCATCCTCCTTATCAAACAAGCCCATGCTCATCACTCTCCTGCTGCATACACTGAAGAACCAAATGAAACATTCAGTTTGTTTCCTATTTGTCAACAATCACATTTGAGTATAAAATCACTAGGTGATATTAATAGTAATAGTGACAAGGTGATAATAACTAATGATGTAACCATTAGCTATTTCCTCATGTATACCTTGTTATAAAAGTATGAATTTTAAAGTCAGTATAAACCAAGAACTTGTTTAAGTTGATCTGCCTAATAGCTTCCCTATAGGTCAGAGGTGAATTGCAGCACATAGATTTCAAGAAGGTATCCTTTGTGAATGCAGACGGCCTCATCTTTCTCCAGCAGAAGAGCTGCTGCGTTCAAACTGCTGATATTGCAGTAAGTAGTAAGCAATAACTGAACCACCATAAACAAAACTCACAGTCATTGAGTTTACTTCAACAGAGTAGAACTGCTCTGTGGTAGTTACATAATCTGCTGTCAATTTGAGATTTAAGAGTGGAGTTTAGCCTGTCAATCAGTTTGCAGCTTGATGACCTCATTTGGAGGGGATAAGGAGGTAAATAGCTCACGGGATGCGGGACAAATATTCACTTCCTGGGACACACTACTGACAACAAGCCTGATGGAGCTACACTGATGTAGCCAGAGTCCAAAACTGGAGGAGTCACATGGAGAAGAACTACAGTGTTGAGATTCGTCTACCACCACTGGATCCACAAGACTTCCCACCAACTGGTCTGTGATCTGCTTGCATTTGGCGCTGCATGTGTTTCATGAGTCTGCAAAGGAATGTATACATTGGTATCAGATATATGGGATAATATTGGACTTATGGACTTTACCTGGACTGCATTGGGATGTTTTCTCAATAATCAATTGCTCTTGTATATAACGCTCTTTCTTATACACATATGCATGTCTCTGAATTTGTTTCTCAAGTCCACCCAGATTAACACATGCTCCTTGGTGACTTTTGAGGCAACACTCCTTTAGGGAAGCTGACAGCCTTAAATTTATTCCAAGAAGAGGCTGCTGAGTTTGCACTACCCACCTTGTTGTAACCAACCCAACATTTAATGCATTGTGCCAGCAGACCTCCTGGCAATCAGTATGCTTGTTGGGGAAAGGTGAAACATTTTGCTCACTTACTTCAATCAAGTGTTAGTAGTTGTCTGGAGAGCTATCTTGGGAAAGAAAGCACATGGTGAAATGTCAGCAGAAAGGACAAGAACTGACTACCGGGGCCTGTCACATGCATGAGTAAATTCACCTTTCCTAGCTTAGTGATTACAGAACCTTGGTTTTAGGAGTTGGAGAGATTCCTGGATTCAATTACTGACATTTATCACTTACTAGTTAAGTGATCTTCAGCAAGTTGTTCAATCTCTATGAGCCTCTTCCTCCAATGTAAACTCCTAAGAGAAGTTCTCCCTCTCGTTTTGATGATGAAGAGTCCTGGTAGATATGTTGTGGTACGTGTGAACTAAGTGCTAACCAACAAGGCCAGCAGACGCTGCAAGGAAGAAAGATGAAGCTGTCTAGTAAAGATTCACAGCCATTGAGTCACAATTGGCTAGATAACAGTGAGTTTGAGTTTGGGTTTTAGGTTTTGACTATTGTGTATGTTAACAGGTACCTGGAATATAGCCAAAAATTTGATATATTTGGTCATATTATTACTTCTACAATAGTGTCACAAATATATCATTTATAGATCTGTGTATGTAAATACAAATACATTCATATCTCTGTATGTGTCTATTAAAAAAAATCATTTTCCTGGGAGCTCTTACAGATATTATAACTATCCATAATTCAATTAGATCAAGCATAACTCTACAATTACTGCCACCATCATTTTCAAAACATTTTCTTTCTTCTTGAATTCTTTGCTATCAGCTTCCCTTTATCCTCTCCCTCTCCCATGCTATTCCCTAGGAAGCCTTATTTTTATATTATAAATAGTTATTATTATTGTTATTTTTATTTTGCCATATCTTACACCATCCACTGTATCCTTTCCCCTATAATTCTGTTATTTGTTTCCCTCAAGTGGGGTTCTACAGTTGTCTTTGTTATTGATTACAATTTCCTCCTCTTCCCCACCCCTTTCCAGTACCCACAGGGCAGTAGCTGGGCCATGATAGTGGGGGGTGAGGAAGGCTCAAGAAACCAGAAGAGTATTGTGCAGTGTTTTACTGCATCCTCATTGACTCATCCCTTCCCTGACACCTCTTTGTGAGGGGATGTCTCATTATCGACATATGGGCTTTGGGTCTCTGTCTCGACCCCCTTCTTTCCAAAACAATATGTTTTTTTGTTTATTTTGGGTCTTCAGATGCCTGTTACGCGGCCCCAGTGACACCTCATGATTGCACAGGCTGGTGTGCTTCTTCCATGTGGGCTTGTTTTCTCTCTGCTAGATGGCCGCTTGTTTAACTTCAAGCCTTTAAGATCCCAGATGCTACATCTTTTGATAGCTGGGCACTATGTGCTTTCTTCACATTTTCTTGTGCACCCATTTTGTCTTCACTGATTGTGCCAGGAGGGTGAGCATCACAGAATGCCAGGTTGTTAAAACAAAGTGTTATTGCATTGAGAGTGGGCATGAGCAGAGGCCTGAAGTCCATCCACTACCTCAGTTTATTGCCATATAAATATGTGTACATAGGTCATTACCTATATTTTTATGAACTAATATATATGTACATATGTACACACGTATGCTTATACCTTTATCCATAGCTTTGCTTCCTAGATGGTTCCTCTGTTTCCTTTGACCTTCCTCCTGCCCCACCATCATGCTCACCCTACTTCTTCCTCTTAGTAATTCCTCTCAGCTAGATTGCTGTTGCTCCGACACCCCCCAGGATCTCTAAGTCCTCCTTGTTGCTGATTTTAATTCACTGGTTGTTCCCCTGTCTATGGCATTCTTTGCTCACCATTCTGTTCCCTCATCTCCTTCTTCCTGCAATCCCTATAGGACTATCCGTCCCATTGCTTTCTCCTCAAGCTTGTTTTCCATGTCTATCTTATATAAGTAGTAAACCCAGCATTAAAAGAGACCAAACAAAACAAACAAAAGAGGAAAAAAAGACAAAGAGAAAAAAAGAAACATACTTAATTCCAGGTCTATCCACTCAACTTTATGACTGTCTCCCCACTGGTTCTGGGGGAATGCTGGGAGCTGCCCCTCCTAGCCTGAAATCATTTATGGGAGTCTTCAGGGGCTTTGTGGCTTTGCTTTGCTCCTGCTGCTGATCTGCTGTGTGTCCCCAGCATGGTCCTCTGTTGTGGCATGAGCCAAGGCGGGGACGTCATGTCTCTCAAGCTGTTGTTGGCCCTACCATCCTCTCTGTGCCTGAGCAACTCTGTTCAGGGAAGTCACCCTCTAGGCTTGGTGTGCACATATGGGGGCTAGACTGTCCCTTTCTCTTTTTCCTTCTTGATTTGTTTCCATGTGGGCATGGCAGGCCAGCTCTTCCCCCCAACCTGTAGGTTTAGCGTTGTTCTCTGTAGCAAATGTTTCTAGGGAGGGGGATCAGCTTAGGGCCGGCCCTGTAGCTCAATCTTTTCATCCATTTCTTCACATTGCTCTTAAGGTTTGGTGCGCAGTGGTGGGGTCGGCATGCAAACTCCCAATTCTGTGGAGACATAACCAACACTCTCCCCCTGGGGGGGTTAATGCCCTGCTCCCCCTGTGCCATCATCTCCCCCCCATTTTTCTCCCTTCCCCTTCCCTTGTCTCCCCTTCTTTGTGTTAGAATAACATGTATTTCCTTGGGTTTGGTCTGAACTCCTCCCCATTGCCTGTACCTCACTCTGTATAATGGGAGAAAAGTGGCGTTTCTTCTATATGTATTGTGCTGATTACACTTACCTTGGGGGACACATGTTGTACTTATCCTTTTGTGATTGGCTACCTTTGCTAAGCATGATTTCCTCCAATTCTTCCCATGAAATGGCGTGCTTCATGTGATCATCAGTGCTTTTTAGTGATGTGCAGTACTCCATTGTGTGTATGTGCAACAGTATACTAATCCACTCATCTATTGATGGAAATTTAGGTTGTTTCCAATACTTTGTGATTATGAATTGCACTCCAATTAACATTGGAGCAATGACAATAGGCCGTAGTGTATTTCTTACCGTTTCTGGGTATATGCCCTATAAATGGATTGTTGGCTTATAAGGTAGCTCAATTTCTATTTGCTTTAAATAACACCAGATCACGTTCCACAGGGGTTGTACTATGTACATGACCACCAGCAGAGCAAGAGAGTTCCCATCTCGCCACACCCCCTCCAACACTGTTGCTCTTTGATTTTCTTATTTGGGCTATCCTCCAGGGTGTTAGATGGCATCTCATGGTTTTAATTTGCATTTCTATGAAGGCTAGAGATCATGAGCATTTTCTCATGTTTGTTGGCCATTTGGGTCTCCTCTCTTGTTAAACTTCTGTTCAGGTCTTTTGCCCACTTCCTCAGGGGGTTAACTGTTCTCCTCCTTTGGGGGGTGGGCTATGACAGTATTGTAGATTTTAGTAATATGCCATTGGTTTATTGTATCATTGCTAAATATCCTCTCCTAGTCTGTGGGCTGTCTTGTTACCCTCTTGGTGAAGTCTTTCTATGCACTCAGGTGTTTTATCCTTAGTATATCCCACTTGTCTATTTTAGATTCACCTGTGTGTGTGCCCTTCCCTATTGGAGTTAGACTATGTATTATCTGAGCAAAGGTTCTTAGATTTGCTCTGATTCCTTTGTTGATGGTCCTGATAATTTAGGATTTTACATGTAAGTCTGTAATCCACCTTGAGTTTGTTCTTCTGCATGAGGTGATGTACTCATATTGTTTCATTTTTATACAGGAGGATAACCATTGCTTCCAGCACCACTTGTTAAAGAGGGCACCTGCCTCCCACTTGATTCTTTTTTTGGTTTGTTTTGCCCATGTTACAGTTTTATTTATTTTTTTAAACCCACTTGATTTTTTTTAAATCAGTTGTCTATCTGCTGATGGTTTTAATTCTAAGTTTTCTGTTCTTTTCCATTGGTCTGAATATCTGTCATTATGCCATAAC
Source organism: Tenrec ecaudatus (assembly GCF_050624435.1). Taxonomy (NCBI): domain Eukaryota; kingdom Metazoa; phylum Chordata; class Mammalia; order Afrosoricida; family Tenrecidae; genus Tenrec; species Tenrec ecaudatus. The sequence goes on along the minus strand of NC_134534.1, from coordinate 123,911,384 downwards.
CATGTTTTTGTGACCACTCTTGTTGTATATGGGTGGGAAACTCAGTTAAAGCAAGCCCTCTGACCTTGTCCTTTGTCTTGAGGAGTTCTCTGCTAATTTTTGGCTTCTTCCCTCTCAATATTAAATTATTGGTCAGTTTTTCCAATTCTTTGAAGAAGGTTGTTGGTATTTGAATTGGGAGAATGTTGTACTTACATAGTGCCTTTGGTAAGATTGACAGTTTTACTATATTGAGTCTTCCAACCCCCGAGCATGAGATATTCTTCAATTTGTGGAGGTCACTTTTGGTTTCTTATAGTTGGGTTTTATAATTTTCCTTGTATGTCTTTTGATTTTTCATAGAGAGCTCATATTAACTTGAGGAATTTTGCTTCCATTCCTATCTTCTGGAGTGTCTTAATTAGGAATGGATGTTGGATGCTGTCAAATGCTTTTATATGCATCTTTTGATATTATCATGTGATTTTTATACATTTTCTTCTCAATGTGGTGTATAATATTTATAGGTTTCCAGATGAGAAACCACCCCTGCACCCCTAGGATAAATTCTACCTGATCATGCTGGATATGTTTTATATACTTTTGTAGTCTATTGGCCAATATTTTGTTAAGAATTTTTGAATCCGTGTTCATTAGGGATACCAAACTGTAGTTCTCTTTTCCTGTGGGATCCTTTCCCTGTTTTGGTACCAAAGTTATACTGGCTTCATAGAATGAAGAATTAGCCACAGAATTAGCCATCCTTCTCTCTGTTCTGGAATAATTGTGGAGGATTAGTGTTAGCTCTTCCCTGAATGTTTGGTAGAATTTTCCTTTGATGTCATCTGGTCCAGGAGCTTTTTTTTGTTGGTAGTGAAAAAAAATAAAGGTTATGTGCACATCAAGGAAATATCACAACCCAGCGCTTCTAAAACCCACAAGTCCATCATTAACCCATATGTCCAACACCAATCTAAAAAGTCCTCCTCTATCTCACAAAACACACACTATGATGCTAACTACAGGAGGAAAGCCAAATCAGGAACCATGTAAACATCTCAGCACTGGCAGGGGTCTCCACACGGCTGCATCGGGGTAGGTCCATGAGTTTCTCCTTGAGGATGTCTTGCAGGAAGTGAGCCTTGCAAGCTGAAGCAGGGAACTGACTAAGGCAGCTGCACCCTGGTCTGACTATCACAAAGCAAAAGACCCAAGAACTAAAAAGACAAGGCTCACTGAGCCATTTATCTCTCCGCCTTCAATTAACCCCACATGTGTTTATTGGCCAGGTTGGCAAAATAAACTCAGAGGAGTTGTTATGCTTGGTCTGTTCTAGTTGCTGGTGCTTTTGTGATAACATATTAGTCATAAGTCTTTATTCCTTTTTCATATATGCGCTTATTGCTATCAAGTTACCTCTCATAACCACTTTGCTCCATCCCATAGGTTTTGGTGTGTTGTATTCTCATTATCTTTCAGAAACTTCCTAAACTCCTCTCTTGTTCAGGCCAATACTCATTCATATAACAGAATATCGTTATTCATCCTCCCTTTGTTTGCCCTTGTTTTTCTGGTTGTTCTTTTATTGATCTCTAGTGATCTCAGAAGAATGTCTGCATAATCTTTATGTGTTTTCATTTTCTCAGGTTCTACTTGTTCCCTAGCATGTGGTCTGTTTTTAAAAATGAGTCATGAGTGCTTGAAAAGAATGTGATTTTTTTTGCATTTTGATGGAAGGCTCTATAAATGTCTATCAGGTCCAGTTGCTTAATTTTAGCATTTAGCTCTGTAGCCTCCTTGCTGTGCTTTCTCCCAGTGATCTATCTTGCTCTGATAGTAGTGTATTAAAGTCACCTACTACAAGTGTTGAATCTGTGATTTCTTTTTTCATCTTTTGAATATGTTGACAAATATTGTTAGGCATGTACATATTTGTTATTCTCACTGGTTCCTGGCTTACAGATCCTATGAGTATTATACAGTGCCCCTTCTTGCCTCTTGTTATGGTTTGCACCTTAAGGTAAATTTTGTCAGAGATTAGTATGGGAATCCCTTCTTTTTTAAGCTGCCATTTGCCTGGCATATTTTCCACCAGCATTTTATTCCTAGTATATTTTTGTCAGCCAGCTTAAAATGTGCAGGCAACTGATAGACAATATTTTTTGAGCCAGTCTGCTAGCCTTTGTCTATTAATGGATGAATTGAGTCTACTGAAATTCACAGTTATTAGCACAATCTGTGGATTCATTGCTTTCATTTGGTACCTTTTGTGTTCAGTGTTTTCCTATCTCAGTTCATATGAGTGAGATGTGTTTGGGGGCTTCCTATGGCGTTCTTTTCCCTCTGAGGCCATGTTATCTTGGTAATTGTTATCAGTGTGCTGGCTTCTGTGTGGAGTTGGGCTATAAAATGGTGTCCTGCTTCTGCTTGGTGGATGTTAGTCTTCTGACCATAGTGAGCCGGCAATGATTTTTCACAGGGATGGGTGCCATACAGCATATTCCTTGAGTTTTTCCTTATCCTGGAAGACTCTTACCTCACCATCTATCACAATGGTTCTCAACCTTCCTAATGCCGCAACTCTTTAATACAGTTCCTCATGTTGTGGTTACCCCCAACCAGAAAATTATTTTTGTTGCTGCTTCATAACTGTATTTTTTCTATTGTTATGAATTGGGTGACCCCTGTGAAAGAGTGGTTTGACCCCCAAAGGGGTCGCGACCCACAGGTTGAGAATTGCTGGTCTATCGTGTTAGACAGGGTTCTCTAGAGAGACAAAACTAGATTGCTAGTAATTATATAGATATAAAGATAGATAACATAAGAAATGAAATGTTAAATTATAAAGCAATACAAATGGCTCATTGCAACACACTCCCCTGAGAGAGTTGTGAAACACTGACAGTCCTTTAAGTCTTGAGGGCCACCAGTTCTTCCTCTGTAGAGAGAGCTAGGCTATAGAGGCATAGGCAGCAAACAGCAGGGCAGGTCACCAACTGTCAGGCAGGTCACCAACTGTCAGGCAGGTCACCAACCATCATTCCCTAGCTCCAGAGATGTACATTCCAATTGTGTGGTCTTAAAGGGACCTCAACTTACAGTGACACAGTCCACCAGCTAGGCGTCCCACAGGTAGTGTAACCTGTAAATTGAGACACATACCAAGCAAGGCAGCTAAACACTGACTGGTCTAATGATCAGATAGTGAGAGACAAGAAAGGCGAGGCTCACCAAGCCATTTATCTCTCCACCCTTCAATTAATCCCACTTGTGCTTATCAGCTAGGCTGGCACAATAAACTAACTATCTCAATCCACCTCTGGCCAACCTGGAACCTGTACACAATTCTTTAACCATATATACTTATATAATTTCGGGCATCGATGAAATTACACTTATCATCAATCATCTATCATACATATAAATGAAAACACACTGAGTCCAATTGTATTTGATGTATCATACAAGAACAAAGGAAAGGTATGCAATAAGCACATAAAAAGAAAATACATTGACATTTACAAACCTCACTTTTGTAATTGATCACATGGTCGTAATTGATAGGTAGAACTACCTTCTACTACTACCCATTCTGTATTTCCTTGGCCCTCAGCAAACACCTCAGCTGGCTGTGGTTTTTTTTGCCTGGTGGGGTGACCCACACCTTCATTCCTAAGGGGTCTGGTTCATTATAAGTCCTGTCATATTTGGGTTGCTATAACTTGCCATTTACTTTAATCACAGGGCATGGTAGTTTAAAATTTGGCATAAGGGATCTCCTGGATTCCAGACATGTTCTTCTTTTCTTCCATTATGTAACACCAGTCCAATTTCCCCTCGGTAATCAGGATCAATCACACCACTCAATACAGTGACACCCTTCCTGAACTGTTGATCCAAAGGCATGAGAAGCCCAATGTGGCCAAGAGGCATTCTCAGCTGCCAGTTTAGTGAAATCCATGCTGTGTTTCCAGATTGGAGAGTTCCTTCCTTCGGGACCAGGACCTCCAGACCTGAGGAACACAGGGTTGCTGGGACAGGAAGCAAAAATGCTGCAAGTGGATCACTAGGAGTAATAGTGAGTGGTGCCACTCCAGGTTCCACCCCTTGGTTCCTGGACCCATGAATTCTGGCTATTGGATACACAGCACCATATGTTGGCCGCTGGTTTAGAATGTATACAGCTTACTGGAGAACATTGCCCCAACCCCACAAATTGTTGCCACCTAGTTGGTGCCATAATTGTGTCTTTAGGAGCCCATTCCATTGTTCAATCAAGCCAGCACCTTGAGGATGATGAGGAACATGATACAACCAGTGGATTCCATGGGAATGGGCCCATTGCTGCTCTGCATTTTCTGTGAAGTGAGTTCCTTGATCTGAAGCAATGCTATTTGGGATGCCATGCTGGTGGATGAGGAATTCTGTAAGTCCATGAATAGTAGTTTGGGCAGAAGCATTACGTGCAGGGAACACCAATCCATATCCAGACTAGGTGTCTATTTCCAGTAAGAGCAAAACACTGTCCCCGCCATGATGGAAGTGGTCCTTTGTAATCAATCTGCCACCAGTTGCTGGCTGATCTCCCTGAGGAATGGTCCCATATGTTGGATTTAATGTTTTCTGCTGCTGGCAAATTGAGCAGTCATCAGCAGCAGTGGCCAAGTCAGCCTTGGTGAGTGGAAGTCCATGTTGCTGCGCCCATGCATAACCTCCATCCCTGCCACCATGTCTACTTTTTTCATGTGCCCATTGGGTGATAACAGGGGTGGCAGAGGAAAGAGGAGTACCAGTCTCCACAGCGTGTGTCATCTTACCCACTTGATCATTAAAGTCCTCCTCTTCAGAGGTAATCCTTTGGTGAGCGTTCACGTGAGATACAATTAACTTTACTTTCTTGGTCCATTCAGAGAGGACTATCCACATACCTCTTCCCCACACCTCCTTGTCACCAATTTTCCAATCATGGTCCTTCCAATTCCCTGACCATCCAGCCAAGCCATTAGCCACAGCCCATGAATCAGTTTACAGTCTCACATCTGGCCATTTTCCTTATATGCAAACTGAATGGCCAGGTGCACTGCTCGAAGTTCTGCCCATTGGGAAGATTTCCCTTCACCACTGTCCTTTAGGGAGATCCCAGAAAGGAGCTGTAGTGCTGCTGCTGTGCACTTACAAGTGGCACCTGCATATCTTGCAGAGCCATCGATAAATCAAGCATGACATTTTTGGACTTCATTTAAAGTATGGTAAGGAACTCTCCAGGAGGCAATAGGTGCAGACTGGGAGAAAGAAGGTAATGTGACAGGAATGGAGACTGTGGGCATTTGGGTCACTTCTTCATGCAGCTTACTTGTTCCTTCAGGTCCTGATTTGGCCCGATCTCGTATATACCACTTCCATTTTACAACGGAGTGTTGTTGCGCACATCCAACTTTATGATTCTGTGTGTCAGACAATACCCAGTTCATGATAGGTAATCCAGGCCTCATGGTGACTTGGTGGCCCATGGTGAGGCATTCAGTCTCCACCAAGGCCAAGTAATAGACCAACAGTTATTTTTCAAAGGGGGAGTATTTGTTTGTAGAGGATCGCAGGACTTTACTTCAAAATCCCAATGGTCTATGCTGTGATTCACCAATAGGGGTCTTCCAAAGACCCCACACTGCATCTTTATCTACAACTGACACCTCTAGCACCATTGGGTCAGCTGGATCATATGGTCCCGGTGGCATAGCAGCTTGCACAGCAGCCTGAACTTGTTGAAGAACCTTTTCTTGTTCTGGGCCCCACTCAAAATTGGAGGCTTTTCATATCACTTGATAAATAGGTCGAAGTAGAACACCCAAGTGATGGATATGTTGCCTCCAAAATCCAAAAAGGCCTACAGGGAGTTGTGCCTCTTTTTTTAGTCATTGGGGACGCTAAATGCAATAGCTTATTCTTCACTTTAATAGGAATTTCTGAACATGCCCCACACCACTGGACCCCTAGAAATTTTACTGATGTGGAGGGTACTCAAATCTTAGTTGGTTTAATTTCCCAGCCTCTTTTATGCAGATATTGTACCAATGAATCTAGAGTCTTTGATACATCCTCCTTAGTGGGTCCAATCAGCATAATGTCATCAATATAATGGATTAGTGTGACATTTTGTGGAATAGAAAGGTGATCAAGGTCCCTTAGAACTAAATTATGGCACACTACAGAAAAGTCGGTGTACCCCTGGGGAGAGATGTGAAAGTATATGGTTGCCCCTGCCAGCTGAAGGCAAACTATTTCTGGTGGTCCTTTGAGACTGGTATTGAGAAGAAGGCAATGGGCAGATCAGTAGCTGCATACCAAGTACCAGGAGAAGTATTAATTTGCTCAAGCAATGTAATCACATCTGGAATTGCAGCTGCAGTTGGAAACACCACCTGGTTAAGTTTACGATAATCCACTGTCATTCTCCAGGATCCATCTGTCTTTTTTACAGGCCAAATAGGTGAGTTAAATGGGGATGTAGTAGGAATCACCACCCCTGCATCTTTCAAGTCTTTGATGGTGGCACTGATCTCTGCAATCCCACCAGGAATGCAGTACTGCTTTTGGTTTACTATTTTCCAAGGTAATGGCAATTCTAATGGTGTCCGCTTGGCGTTTCCTACCTTGATAGCCCTTATTCCACATTTTAGGGATCGAATATGGGGTTCTGCCAGTTACTAAGTATGTCTATTACAATGATGCATTCTGGAACTAGAGGCGTACCTGAGCTAAAATTCCATTGATAACTTGACCTCCATAAGCCTCCACTCTGACTGTTGGGCCTTCGAAACACTTTGAGTCTCCTGGAATTAGTGTCAGTTCCGAGCCACTGTCCAGTGATCCCCGAAAAGTTTGTTTATTTCCTTTCCCCCAATGAACAGTCACTCTTGTGAAAGGCCGCAGGTCACTTTGAGGAAGGCTAGAAGAAAGACTAGCAGTATAGACCTTCGCTGATGTAGCAGGGTCCTCCTTCAAAGAGACCCGGTCTTCCCCTTCATTCAAGGGGCTGTGAGTCTGTAAACTGGCTCAGGTCTGGGATTTGATTGAATGATTGTGACTGTCAATTCTGCTGTTCACCTGATCTACCATTCTTTCGCCTGTTCAGATCACGTAAATATTTAGTAGGTTTCCCATCTATTTCATTCCTAGAGACACTGTGGCTAAGTAGCCAATGCAATAATTCCACAAGAGACAGGTTGTTTTGATTACTACTGAAGCCTTGGAGTCTATTATAACCACGCCCACCCTGTCTCTGTTGATTCAGTGCTGACACCTGCCCTCTACCATCATGGGGACCAATCATCCCCATTGTGGGCAAATGTCTGAATTCGCTTCGGACAGTGCCCACTGTTAATCCTGGTGCACATAGAATAGCAATTACAGGAGTCTTAAGAGATGCTGGGGCCCACTTCACAAACTTGTTCCTTATGGTTGTGGCAAAGGGTATGTCCTCAGGACACCCCCTTTTTGGGTCTATGGGAATATCCTGATAGATATGTTCGACCATACCAATTTCTCTTAGCTTTTGGATGCCTTCCTCTACAGGGTACCAAGGTAGGTCAGGTACTTCAAGTTGGTCTAATATAGGCCATCTGGCAGTCCATGCTTCACTGAACCAACCAAATAATTAGATCATCTTTTAGCCTGTCTCGCAGAGACATTGACAGAAGAGTCTGTGCTTAGGGGTCCCATATCCAGAAACTCAGACTGGTCTAACATTACATTTCATGCACCAGTATCCCACACCCTTAGTAACCATTCCCAGGGATATTCCCCAGGCTGCTGCTTGTACGTATTTGAAAACTTGAGCAGATCTTTATGAGTATAGCGTGCTTCTTCTTGGGCAATCATCTCAACCTCACTTTTAGGAGTTTTCTGAGACTTAATTTTAGTGACAGTTCTAGTGGAAAAAATGGGTAGTGAAGGTGTTTCCTGTGTGCTCTCAGCAACATCTTGTAAGGCATCTCCCTCTGGAAGTGCTACTGATGCAGCCCCATCTGGCATATCAACTTGAATAGTTTGGCTAATCTGCTCAGGTGTTTCTGAGGGCTCAATAACCTCCTCTTCTGTATCACCAGCCCATATTTTCCCATCCCATGTTTCAGGGCCCCAGCTTTTCCCATTTAATGCCCTTACTTTGGTTTCAGACACTATTCTAGGTCTGCAATTCAGCTGCCGTTGTAATTCAGCCACTTGTACAATGAGACTCTGGACCTGGTTCTCAGCAATGTCAGCTTTTTTACTAGAGGAGAGAAGATTCTCTTTTGTGACACAGATGGAAGTTTTCAAATCCGTTATTCTGTACCTGAGGCGTGCTTTTGAGGCTCTGAGATCATCTCTCTCCTTAATCACACTTTCCATTGTAAGAAGGACCAGCCAACCAGCTTCCCTATAATTGCCAGCCTTACAAAACTCCTGGAAAATATCAAACATATGATCACTCAGAACCTCTCCTTTAACCAGAACCTCATCTATCGGTGGTGCTACTTTAGGTATTATCTTTGCTATTCCACACCATGGATTAGTAAGAGTAGCAGACTTATCCATGCTTTAGGGTGTTGAAGTAGCATCATTAGTGCTGTTAAGACTAATCAGGCTGGAGAGTCAATTTAAGAAACTCATATTTATGGTTTTATTTCTCTAGAAGCATTCCAGGTACCAAAATGTGTTAGACAGGGTTCTCTAGAGAGAGAAAACCAGAATGCTGTAATTATATATATATAAATAGAAGTAGATATATACTACAAGAAATGAACAGTTAAATTATAAAGCAGTACAAATGGCTCAGTGCAACTCACTCCCAAGAGAGAGTTGTGAGACACTGGCAGTCCTTCAAGTCTTGAGGGCCGCCAGGTAGTCCTCTGCAGAGAGAGATAGGCTATCCCAGCACAGGCAGCAAACAGCAAGGCAGGTCACCAACTGTCAGCCAGGTCACCAACAGTCAGTCCCCAGCTCCAGAGATGTACATTCCAATCGTGTGGTCTTTTATTAAAAATATTTTATTGGGATATCTTACATATATCATAACATTCCATCAATCACATAAAACAGTATTGTACAATTGTTACCACAGTCGGTTTCAAAACATTTTCTTTCTTTTTTTTACATAGATGGCATCTAATGTTTAGATGAGAGGATTTTTTTAATTGTAGAAAAGAATGAATTAAAATATAATGGTATCTTCCCACTTTCCCCCACTTCTTTTTTTAAATCATTTTATTAGGGACTCATGCACTACTCATCTCGATCCACACATGCATCAATTGTGCAAAGCACATTTGTACATTCGTTGCACTCATCAGTCTCAAAACTTTTGCTCTCCACCCAAGCCCCTGGTATCAGGTCCTCATTTGTTCCCCTCCTTCCCCACCCCCTCTTCCCTCATGAACCCCTGACAATTTATAAATTGTTATTTTGTCATAGCTGGCTCTGTCCCATGTCTCTCTTCCCCCACTTTTCTGTTGTATGTCCCCCAGGGAGGAGGTCAAATGCAGGTCCTTTAAGTAGGTACCCCATTTCCAACCCACCCTCCCTATGTCCTCCCAGTATCGCCACTCACTCCACTGGTCCTGAGGGAATCATCTGCCATGGCTTCCCTGTGTTTCCAGTTCTCATCTGTACAAGTGTACCTCCTCTGTTCTAGTCAGGCTTGCAAGGTAGGATTCGGATCATGACAGTGGGAGGGGGGCGGAGGGGGGGGGAAGAATTTAGGAACTAGAGGAAAGTTGTATTTTTGATTGTTGCTATGTTGCACCCTGTCTTGTCTCCTCCCCAAGACCCTTCTGTAAGAGGATGTCCAGTGGTCCACAAAAGGGTTTTGGGTCTCCACTCCACACTCCCCTGCTCATTCACTATGGTAAGATTTTTATTCTGATGATGCCTGATATCTGATCCCTTGACACCTTGTGATCGCACAGGCTGGTGTACTTCTTCCATGTGGGCTTTGTTGCTTCTGAGCTAGATGGCTGCTTGTTTACCTTCAAGCCTTTAAGACCCCAGACGCTATATCGTTTGATAGCTGGGCACCATCAGCTTTCTTCACCACATTTGCTTATGCACCCATTTGACTTCAGCGATCATATCAGGGAGGTCAGCACAAAATGATACAATTTTTTTGTTCTTTGATGCCTGATAACTGATCACTTCAGTACCTTTTGGCCACACAGGCTGGTGTGCTTCTTCCATGTGGGCTTTATTGCTTCTGTGCCAGATGACTGCTTGTTTACCTTCAAGCCTTTAAGACCCCAGACGCTATCTCTTTTGATAGCCGGGCACCATCAGCTTTCTTCACCACATTTAGTTGTTCACCCACTTTGTCTTCAGTGGTTGCGTTGGGAAGGTGAGCATCATAGAATGCCAATTTAATAGAAAAAAGTAGAAAGTATCCTTGCATTGAGGGAGCACTTGAGTGGAGGTCCAATGTCCCTCTGCTGCCTTAATACTAATTTTATTAATATATGCACATAGATCTGTTTCCCCATCCCCATGTATAAATATATTTGCATATGTATGTCTTTATCTAGACCTCTATAAATGCGCTCTGCCTCCCCTCTCTTTCCTCTATTTCCTTTGACTTCCCTCCTGTCACACTATCATGCTCAGTCCCCACCAGGGTTTCAGCAATTCCTCTTAGTTATGTTGCCCTTGATCATGCCCAACCAGGCCTCCCACACCCTTCTCATCCCCAATTTGGATCGCTTGTTGTTTCTTTGTCCCTGGGTTTATTAACACCACTACCTTTCTCCCCACCTCCCTATCTCCCATGTCCTCACGTAACTATTAGTCCCGTTATTATTCATCCAGCCTATCTTATTTAGACAGACCTGCGGAGATAGTAACATGCACAAAAACAAGACAGAGCACAAGCAAGCAACAATATACAATAAAACAACAAGAAACCAATGACATAAACAAAACACAAGAAAGAAAAGCTTGTAGTTAGTTCAAGGATTGTTTGTTGGCATTTAGGAGTGTTTTCCAGTCCAGTCTGTTGGGGCACCATGCCCTGGCCCCAAAGTCCACCTTCAGCTTTCCCTGGGGACCTCACCACTCCAGTCCCTTGCTGTTCTGTTGCACCCCCTTAATGTTTTGCCTTGGTGTGGCAGATCCAATCGGGTGCAATTCCCTCACTGTGTCTCCGGTGTTGTCGCCTGTAGGGCTATGGGTCGGTCTGTGAGGGACATAGTGACTCATAGTGGGGCTGGCCATGTGGTCTTCTTTGTCAACTGGCTGTTCTAAGTGGGAACATCGATCTCTTGGCCTGGTGGGCCATGATGTGCTACACTCTCTCCTCCTCCCCCTTCCTCTGCTCCCGTGTCCTCCAATCAGATATAATCGTGTGGTCTTAAAGGAACCTCAATTTACAGCGACACAGTCCACCAGCTAGGCGTCCCACAGGTAGTGTAACCTGTAAATTGAGGCATGGAACATGCAAGGTAGCCACACACTGACTGGTCTGATGATCAAAGAACGAGAGACAAGAAAGGCAAGTGTCATTGAGCCATTTATCTCTCTGCCCTTCAATTAATCCCACTTGTGTTTTACGGCCAAGCTGGCACAATAAACTATCTCAATCATAATAGATAGTTTGGCAGGGTAGAAGATTCTTTGGCATGCATTTTTTTTCTTTCAGCTTCTGGAAGATGTTATTCCACTCTCCTCCTCTTCATGGTCTCTGCTCATAGGTCTGTGTATATTCTTACCTGAGCACCATTGTATGTGACTCCCTTTTTTTAATCTTGCTGCTCTTAAGTTTTTCCTCTTTTTTCTCATATTTAGATAATTTAACTATTATTATACCTTGATGAGTTCTTCCTGGGGTTTAGTCTAATTTGTGTCCTCTCTGCTTCCTGTGTGAGTGTCATTCAATATAATGGGGAAGTTTGCTTCCAGAAATTCCCTTGCAAATTTAGTTGTTGACTTCCTCAGTGTGTCTTGTTCTGGTAGATCAAATTTTTGAATATTGTTCTTCGTACCATCTGTCATTAATCACAGGTTTTCTTTTGCCTCTTTGATTATCTTGTTTGACTGGGTTTTTTTTCCCCCCATTTGTTGAAGTATGTCTGGTTGTCCTGGAAGTCACTGGTATATTTCTCTGCCTCTTCTAGTGTGTTGGTGAGATCTGTAATCTTGTTTTTAGCTTTTGTCACCTCATCCATTAACTCCTGTATTTCTTTGTTGTGTTGCTTTCATCCCCTCTATCGTCATGTGTCTGTATTCTGCATTGCTTCCCTCATCTCCGGTATTACTCCAAGCAGCCTTTTGAAGATTTCTTTTTGTGACAGATCCCTGTTTCATGCTTCTACGAGTGCCATTAACTCTGCTGTTGTGTTTTGTCTGTGTTGTTTTCTTGTTGAGGGTATTGCAGTATGTTGCTGTTTGCGTGTCATTTTGGAAGAACTGGGTGCCGTGTTTCTGGGAGTCCAAAGTGACCCTGAGCAATTTTTCTGTGTGATATCTAAGAGTGTTTATGAGGGCTGCCTGTGGCCTACTATGGTGGTGGGTTGGACTGCGATGTAGGCAGGGTATGCTGGCAACTCAGTGTCCACCTGCATTGGGAGGCCTCAGAGAGTGAGGTGAGACTAATGACTGTAGGTTTGCCCCTGGGCAGAGTTGGGACAGTCCTGCAACTGGCTTTGGGCCTGGGCTGGGCTTTGAGCCTTTCAAATAGTGGTAGGGCCTGCTGGTCCTTCCCATTTTGTTATGGTAAAGACCCTAGGCAGTGCTGTAGAGTTTAGCTCTGAGGCCATGTTATCTTGATAAACATTCTGCTACCTTGTTATGTTAATGGTTGCTAATGAACAAAGTCCTGCAGGTTACTTTCAAAATTGCACAAAGGACCACGGCCTGGAATAAAGCATTTTTACAAGGAAAGAAAAAAAAATGCCTCCCGTGTTATAATGTGTTTGTGGAGTACCCTGGTATCGGGTCTGTGCCATGCTGTCCCCCAGAGGAGATGGGACCAGCTTAGCAGAGAGGTTTGGGGGCCCACTGGCTCTGAATTTTCCCCCAGCTGACATCCTGTGTTCCTCCCTCTATCCAGTTGTGCTCTGTGGAAGTGCGTTCTGTCACAGGTAAATATCCCAGGGGCTCTTCAGTAGCTGCACTTTATTGTCTAGTTCCCTATCGTGACCCACACTGGCAGGTGCAGGGCTGGGGAAGGGGGAGGGGTGGCTGATGTAGTCCTTCGGTTCCTTGCTGGGGAGGGGAGTTGCACAGCCCTAGACTGCGGGCTCAGGGCAGCTAGTGGCCTGGGGAGCTCAGGTGCGAGGTCTGGTGGCTACCTCTCAGAGGCTCTCTACAAGTCTGGGATTATGACCACTTTGGGGCAGCAGTCTGGGGAAATTACTGCCTGCAACAGGACCCGGGCACAGGAAGGGGTGGCAGATGCTGTCCTCTGGATTTGGAGGGGTTACCGGAGCCCACAGGCAGATGCAGTGAACTTAGAGTGTTTCAGTGCGTTTTTGAATTTCTTTGTGGGAAAAAACCAAAAGGGGATGTCTGAACAGGACCCTATTACACTGAGTCTATTTTTAGCACCCACCTCCCAGTTTTGGCTTTCTTAACTCCTAATTTCCTGGTCTGGCAAGCAGGAGTGTCAGATGAGTAATTCTACCTGGACGCCATCTTGTCTCCAATCTGTATCTATACTTGGAAGTCACTACAAACTGAAGAAATAACTACTCATCAGGGATATTAAGCCCCTATAACAATAATCCCTTATTCAACATCCTAATCTGAAAAGTATTTCAAGCAGATCCATAGCCAAATACGTGAGAGCAGACGCTTTACTGGAGACAACTGCCACAGTGAAAGGGTTGCTGGCCTTGGAAACAAGTTAGGGTTGACCTTAGGGGAAATCAAGGCTCTCTATTTCAAACTCCCCGCCCTTATGTTAGTAGCACAATTGGGCTTTGTGGTAGTCACCTAATTTGGTGTGAATTTAAAGATTAAGAGTTTAGGGGTGGCATCTAGGCTGTCAATCTGGGGATAGCCAATAAGACTTCTGTGTGGGCATGGCCTTCCATTGAAAATTCTGGAAAATCTGGCACTTCCTCCTTGGAGGCAGAAGACACCTCTCTCTCTCTGCTACTTCCTGGGAGAAATTGAGGAAGACAAGCCACATGGACGCAACCAGACCTTGGAAGCCAGAGAAGCCACAGAGAGACCCCTGCCAGCACTGAGATGCTTACAATGCCACTGGACCCAAAGATTTTCTACCCACTGGTTTGTGATCATCCTGCATTTGGCTTCTTTGCATGTGTTTTGTGAGTCTGAAGAGAACTTTATAGAATGGTTTTGGACACATGGGCTAATTTCAGACTTATGGATTTGAACTGGACTGGGTCGGGATGTTTTCTTAATGTTCAATTGCTCTTGTATATAAACCTCTCCCTTATATACAAATGTGTGTTTTTGAATTTGTTCCTCTAGTTATCTGAAGACATATGGGGATAGACCTCTCTGAATGGGCCAAGAAAGTAAAGGTAACCGTATCTCATGTGAACGTTCACCAAAGGGTTACCTCTGAAAAGGAGGACTTTAACAATCAAGTGGATAAGATGACACACACTGTGGAGACTGGGCCTCCTCTTTCCTCTGCCACTCCTGTCATTGCCAAATGGGTATATGAACAAAGTGGACATGGTGGCAGGGATGGAGGTTATGCATGGATGCAGCAACATGGACTTCCACTCACCAAGGCTGACTTGGCCACTGCTGCTGATGACTGTTCAATTTGCCAGAAGCAGAAGCCAACATTAAGTCCAATATAAGGGACTATTCCTCAGGGAGATCAACCAACAACTTGGTGGCAGGTTGACTACATAGGACCACTTCCGTCATGGAAGGGGCAGCATTGTGTTCTTACTGGAATAGACACCTACTCTGGATATGGATTTGCCTTCCCTGCACATGATGCTTCTGCCAAAACTACCATTCATGGACTTACAGAATGCCTCATCCACTGGCATGGCATCCCACATAGCATTGCTTCAGATCAAGGAACTCACTTCACAGTAAATGCGATATGGCAATGGGCCCATTCCCATGGAATCCACTGTTGTATCATGTTCCTCATCATCCCAAAGCTGCTGGCTTGATAGAATGATGGAATGTGCTCCTAAAGACACAATTATAGCACCAACTAGGTGGCAACAACGTGTGAGGTTGGGGCAATGTTCTCCAGGAAGCTGTATATGCTCTAAACCAGCAGCCAACATATGGTGCTGTGTCTCCAATAGCCAGAATAGCCAGGAACCAAGGGGTGGAAGCTGGAGTGGCACCACTCACTATTACTCCTAGTGATCCCCTTGCAGCATTTTTGCTTCCTGTCCCAGCAACCCTATGTGCTTCAAGACTGGACATCCTGGTCCCCAAGGAAGGAACTCTCCCATCTGGAAACACAGCATGGATTTCACTAAACTGGCAGCTGAGGATGTCCCCTGGTCACTTTGGGCTTCTCATGCCTTTGGATCAACAGTTCAGGAAGGGTGTCACTGTACTGAGTGGTGTTATTGATTCTGATTATCAAGGAAAAATTGGACTGGTGCTGATAACACAAAGGTCACGGGTTTGTTCCCTATACGGGCCACCATAATATGTTAGTCTAGGAAAACTAGAGAAACAAATTCATAAACACATTTGTATATAAGGGAGAGGTTTATATATTATACAAGAGCAAGAAAACATCCCGACCCAGTCCAGTCCAAGGCCATAAGTATGATATTAGCCCATGTGTCCAAAACCATTCTATAAAGCCCCCTTCAGACTCACAAAACACATGCAAAGAAGCCAAATGCAGGACGATCACACACCAGTGGGTAGAAAGTCTTTGGGTCCAGTGGCATTGTAAGCATCTCAGTGCTGGCAGGGGTCTCTCTGTGGCTTCTCTGGCTTCAAAAGTCTGGCTGCAGCCATGTGGCTTGTCTTCCTCAATTTCTCCCAGGAAGGAGCAGAGAGAGAGGTGTCTTCTGCCTCCAAGGAGGAAGTCCCAGATTTTCCAGAATTTTCAATGGAAGGCCATGACCACACAGAAGTCTTATTGACTATCTCCAGATTGACAGCCTAGACTCCACTCCTAAACTCTTAATCCTTAAATTCACACAGATTAGGTGACTACCACAGTCTTCAAATACCTAACAGCATTAGCTGGCCATAAAATAAATTTGTGATGTAAGTCTTGTTAGCTATTCTGCTGAATCCTCAACCCATCATGACCAACAAAACAAAATGTACCATCCCCATCATGGATGGGTCCTGTACCATCCCCATCATGGACTATAAATTGGACTACTTTTATCCATAAGTTTTTAAGGGGGCTGATTTATAGAATTAGATCACCATGTCATTCTTCCTACTCAGCATTTGTCTGAAAGCTTTGCCGAGACATGTTCAACATCATAGCAGACTTCAAGCCTCTACTGAAAGATGTGGGTGTGGCTATACATGAGATACATTGATTACAGTAGAGTCTGGATCTCTCAGGTGGAAGGTAAGGATTCTGCCTATGAACTAACCCTGTACTTTATTTTTGACTCTGAAAGCAGCAAAAATTAGGACTATGCACATATAAAAATGTAATACGGTTTTATATCACTTTAAATAACAAGCCAGTAAACACAAAGAGTAACAACCTCATTAACTCATATTTGGAAATATGAACATTAATATCTTGTTATATTTGTTTCAGATCATATGATTACATTTTAAAAATAGAACTTCTTAGAGAAGTCAGCCATTCCTTATGATAGAATCTTTTAGATTCAGCTGTCAGGAAAAGTCCTTAGTGTCAACTCCTCTGGTCTCATACTGAGAACAGATCTGAAAAGTGATGGGTGCAGTGTGTGCTGTGAAAGTGTGCATCGTCTCAAAAGGCTGGTGATGGCCAAGTGGCTTCAAAGCTAGCTTAGAAGAGTCACTGCTGTCAACTTGATGTCTAGATGGGTTAGCATTTTGTTGAACTCAGTCATGTGGAGAAGGGGTCTAAGCAAAGCCTGTTTTGGCATCCAATAAAGGGTGCTTCTGCGAGAGAGAGCTAAGTTGTGCTGTTTTGAAAAGTGAAGCATCAACACTTTCTGCCACCAGAAGAATCTATCTGCATTTCCTCTGCTGCCAAAGAAATTAATATGAAGCTTTAACACTGTGAGATCAAAACACTAATAAATTAGAAAGGACTGTAGCACTGCTCTCGCTAACATCTGTTCTGCTCTGGTTTTTACTAAAAGAAGCCCTGCGTTGACGCCACAGTGCCCTCCTACTGTTTCCGCTCTGTTTGCAGATGGCAGAAGGAAGTTTATTTGTAGTGTACAGTCTGTGCATATCATTATGATGAGTTACTTCAACTGGGAAATCACTATCTAAAAAAGGCCGTGACTTTTGGTGCCAAAAATAAGCACTTATCACTTAAAAGTTTCAAAGAGAAGCCAAAGTCTTGCCATCAGTCTCAGGATATGCACATCAGATTGTTGGGTTGGATGTGCAACCTCATTATGCAGTGTTCCTACTGGTGAAACATCTGACTTGGAAACTTTCCTTCTCTCCGGAAAATGTGCTGACTTCTCTTGCTTAGATGAGAAGACCCGCGCAGTCCTGCCTCTATTTCTCTCTCAACGAGCACCCCTCAAAGAATTATGCTACTATTTGTCTCCCCATGACCTGCCCCATGATCATCCTTCCTCAGTAAAGCGCCCCTGGAGCACTAATGTTCCACTTAGTAATATTTGTTCCTTTGATGGATAAGGATTGGAGGGACAAAAGGCTTCTAGGATGAAGTGAATGTGAAAGACAGGCACCAACATCTGCTCTCAGAGTCCAAATATATGCAAAGCTATAGGTTGGGTGCCTGCTTAATCCAGTATTTCACAAACTTATTTGTTCTTAAAATGTTTTTTACTTTTTAAATTTTTCATAGATCACCTGTTAACATCATGTGGGTAATTGTGGAAAAACATAATTTGGGACATACTGACCTTGATCATTTCCTCTCCTAATCCTAAGTATGTTATTGATGTATCCAGTAATTAAGATATCTTTCTCTCTGTCTTTAAGTATATGCATCTGTCTCCCTCTGTTTTCCTCTCTATATAGGTAGGTATGTGTGTGTGTGTGTGTGTGTGTGAATCTATCTATCTACCAAAATAAATATTAGATTTAATGTGGGTTATTATAATGCAAAACCCTCTGGTCCACCCCCATAGAAAAACTACAAGAGATTTCTCTATTGTTTTTATTCACAAAATGTACTTTTTGAATCCATTCCCTAAGTGTTACATTTGAATTGGGATTTTATCCGTTCTTCAAAGACCAGATGGAAAACATAAAAGTGAAATTTCATCCACCAAAATGCTAAATTATATGACTCTTCTCCAGCCACACAGAAGTTTTAAACTGATGCATAAATTTTCAAAACATGCTCATATCCTCGCAGACTGAGTGTGTCAATGGAGTAAGTGAGACACTTACTCATTGGAGAAGATTTCTTAATGAGCTCTGAAAGGGTTGGAATAAAGTAGGACTGGATGCTGCTGAAGAGTTTAGATTACTGATTTAGTTTAACCTGGGATCAATTTGCTTCCTCGTGTTCATTAATCATCTGATTTGGGCCACATTATTAAATGCTTCTAAAATTCATAATCACCTCATCTGAATTACATGAGAATTAAATGAGATAATGCACATGAAAGTGATTAGCACAATACTTTCCAATGAATAGCAGTCAAATATAACTACCATTTTTATTCTATCAATGAGGACATAAATAGACAAGGAAATTAAAATATTCACAGAAAGTTGGCACCACTCACAACGCTAAGGCACATGATTTGGGGACTCATCTGAAATTTGTGCTAAGTATTGAAGCTTATATATGTTTAAGTTTCTTTACATAATTTCCTGTGGGGAGATTTGAGTGTTTACTTCTTTCACCTGGATGTATATTTTTGTTGCTGATGACCTGATGTTAATTAAGTAATAACCAATGTATTACTATGAATCAGACTCTATTTCTACTGCTCTAAGTACTTTACTTAAATAACAAGATGTCAAAAATATACCCAAAGCTACCTATTATCAAATGCAAAGCACTCAACAGTGTTGAAAAATGGTCCAACTGGTAAGGTTTTCAAAATTTAGGTTGTTAAGAATAAGTTAGATGCTGTAGAATCAACTAAGATTCTAAGACTCCAAAGAGGGCATTTGGGCAAAGACTGTAGATTATCTGGTGTCCTATGAGCTTCACCTCCTCGATTCAAACTGTGGGAAAAGAACAGTGGGGTCCCTGGATAGGTCAAGTGATTAATGTGGTTAGCTACTAGCTCGAAGAATGGACATTCCAATTCACCCAGAGGCACCTTGGAAGAATCCTTTGCTGAGTTAGTTCCAAAAAATGAGCCATTGAAAGCTGTATGAAGCTGAGTTAGTTTATTGTACCAACCTGGCCGATAAACACATGTGGGATTAATTGAAGGGCAGAAGGATAAATGGCTCAGTGAGCCTCGCCTTTGGAGTTCTTGGCTCTCTTCCTTTGTGATGGTCGTACCGGGGTGCAGCTACCTTAGCTGTTCCCTGCTTCAGATTGCAAGGCTGACTTCTTGCAAGACATCCCCTAGGGGAAGCCACATGGACCTATCCCAATGCAGCCCTTGGTACTGGAGCAGCTGTATGGAGACCCCTGCCAGCACTGAGATGCTTACACATTCACTGACTCGGCTTTCCTCCTGTAGTCAGTGTCCTTATGTCTGTTTTGTGACATGAATGAGGACTTTGTGTATTGGTGTTGGATATATGGGTTAATGGGTTAATGTTGGACTTGTGGGCTTGTGAAGCACTAGGTTGATGTGCACTTAACCTTTATATTAAAACTCTCAACATGAGTTGCTGTGGATTTGTTTCTCTAAAGTACCCAGACTACTACAGAAGCACAAGTATATTTTAATACATGTGAGGTCACCTTTGCTTGCAATCAATGTGATAGCAACTAGTAACATCCTTCTTTAATTACAGAGAAAATAATTTCAACAGATTCATAAAGTGATCTTAAAATGGTTTGCCTCCATTTGAGCGGACACTGTAGATTATTCACTCCTTTCTCAAAAATATAACAGGAAAGAGAGGGATAATAGAAAGCCAATGAGCTACAAGAAAGCACACCTATGCTTTTGGAGTCACCTTTTAGTCCTAAAGTCTTATGGGGAAAAGATGGGCAAATGTTTTCTGTGACCATTAGAAGAACCAGCTTCAAATATCTGAAAGGCCTAAAGATTGAGAAAATAAAAAGCAAACCAGATTTTCACACTCTCCATCCCCCTTACGCCCAGATCCCATATGCTCTCTTGCATTAACAGAAATATTCTTTGGATGCACACATCCTAGTGTCAGAACCGAGGTTGCATTTTATAAATTGTAGCACCATAATGACTTAGCAAGGATTAAACTCCACTAGACAAGTACTGGGACTGTTTGAAATTTTACTAAGGCAGAGAAGCCCTACTTCCATTGAGCAAAGGGAAAGAGGAAGACTACATTAAAATTAATGTATTATTAATCATTGTGTTTACTTAGTTAATATACCATAGGCACCGTGTGGTAGCTCCTGAGTGGTACAGTTATATGCTTTGTTGCTAGGCAAAGGGTTAGCATTTCAAGGCCACCCTGAGAAGTCTGAGAAGAAAAAATTTGGCAATAAGCTTCACAAGAACCAGGCATTGAAAACACTTTGGAGCACTTGTTTATTCTGAGGCACATCTGTCCCCATGAGTCAGAGTTAACTTGATGGCAGCTGTGCTTTTCAGGAGCTGAACTAAGTACTTTGCTCACATTCAATCCTTTTAACAAGCACCTGAGTTAAGCGTCGTTCTCCAAGTCTGCAGGTAAGGGAATTGAAGCTCTCAGCGGCTTTTAGACTAAACTGAATTTGGGGCCCCTACCTCAGTGATGCCAAACCACAATACCTATCAAATCATCAAAAAGCCAAGGCCAACTTAATTCTACAAAGAACATAGGACTCTAGAGAGAATGTCAATTTTCTAATATGAAAATTATTTGATCAAACTATTAAGAACCAATTTAATCATCTCCATTTCTCTCTAGAGTTAGAATGACTTGAATTTTCTAATTTATTTTCTAAAACCACAAAGCCGATTTGATGAAATATTTCTGTTTTCAGCTCTACCAAAAATGCTGAATAGCAAAGAACTTTATTAAAATATTTAGAAAATAGATTAGATAGAAAATATCTTAGAGAATAACTATAAGGTATAGTAAGGTTGCTGCTTTTTATCATGTTTTCTTTTTCATGAAAAATTTCAGTTATAGCAGCAGAAACCAGGGCAGTTATGCGTATGAGGAAAAAGAGGCATTGGCACATTTTGTTTAATTCAAACGTTCTTTGTTTTTATTTTGTTTGTTTATTTAAAATCATATATATACACAGATAGATAGATATATAACACAAGAAATGAGCTGTTAAATTATATACAGAATGATAAATATATAATACAAGAAATGAACAGTTAAACTTTAAAGCAGTACAAAGGGCTCAGTGCAACTCACTCCTGTTAGAGAATTGTGAGACACTGGCAGTCCTTCAAGTCTTGAGGGCCGCCACGTAGTCCTCTGTAGAGAGATTCAGGCTATCCGAGCACAGGCAGTAAACAGCAAGGGAGGTCACCAACAGTCAGCCAGGACACCAACAATCATTCCCCAGCTCAAGAGATGCAAATTCCAATTATTTCAAGACCAGGCGAAGCTGTCTGGAAGGGACCTCAAATTACAGCAACACAGTCCACAGATTAGGTGTCCCACAGGTAGTGTAGCTTGCAAATTGAGGCACAGAACGAGCAAGACTGCCGCACACTGGTCCGATGATCAAAGAGCAAGAGACGAGAAAGGTGAGGCTCGCCGAGGCATTCATCTCTCCACCCTTCAATTAATCCTATATGTGTTTATTGGCCAGACTGGCACAATAAACTAACTTCCGCCCTGTTCAAAAGTGTTGCTTCAAGACTGGGTAAAGGGACTTAGACAATTGAGGAAGAAAGGTTATTGTCATAGGTAGAACGCCTTGAAGATGCACTCAGAAGCTATCTCAAAATCTTTTGAGAAAAGGGTTTTTCTTTTATTCCCCTCCCCAAAAAAGAATCCCACGTCATCGAGTCCATTCTGATTCATAAGAGTAGAAGCACACCTTTGGATTTCCAAGTCTGTAATTCTTCTCCATTTTTTGTGTGATCATTTTATTAGGGCCTCATAAGTTCTTATCACATACATACATCAGCTGTGTAAAGCACATTTGTACATTCATGGCCCTCATCATTCTCAAAACATTTGCTCTCCACCAAGGCAGTAAATCTTTACATGAACAGACAGCCTCATCTTTCTCAAGATCACTGACTGGTGACCCTGAGATTATGAGCCCAACATTTAACCCAACATGTCACCAGACCTTCTTTTATAATTGTGTTAGACAGGGTTCTCTAGAGAAACAAAACTAGGACACTTATGATTTTATATATATGGTGCGCGTGCACACACACACACACACACCCCACACAGGACTATAACAGCTAATTAGTCCACACAGCAGTACAGAGAGCTCAGCTCAACTCACTTCTGTGGAACAGTTAAGATACTGGAGTCCTCACAAGGGCCACTGGGTCCAAGGTCAAGGAAGTAGACAGCTGAGTCTTATGTAGGGCAATACAGGCAGTCTGGCCATAGGCAACAAACAGCAGGGTGGGTCACCAACAGTCAGCAAGACTACAGGATCTGATAGTCCCAAGCTGATGTATACATCAGCAGCATGGTGAAGCAGGTCTCAAAGGAACCTCAAGCTCTAGTGATACAATCCAAGGGTTCGCATTCCCACAGGTAGCATAGCTCACAAGTTGAGGCAGAGAACTAGCAGCCACACACTGGTCTGATTACCAGAAAGCAAGAGAGAGAGAGGCAGGGCTTGCCGATCCATTTATCTCTTTGCTCTCCAATCAAACTGTAACCTTATTAATACCACATCTTCCCACTGGCCAGGTTGGCACAATAAACCTACCTATCACAATAACCAGTTGCCAACAAATTGATTGCAAGTCATGACTGCCAAAATGTGTCAGAGGAAAACTTTAATCTATGGGGTTTGCAATGGTGACTTTTCAGGAGCTCACCAAGCCTTCCTTTTGAGGCATCTTTGGTGGACAAGATTCTCTCACCATTCAGTTAGTAACTTGTCAGAGCCAGCCAACGAGTCGAACAGTTCTGAGAGGGGGAGCGAGGATTAAGAAAAAAAAGAGAGACAGAAAGTATCAGGAGGGCAGTAGTCTGATGGACTGAAGCACCGGCGTTTATTCTACACACTCCTTATATCCATGCAGAAAAAACCCGGGGTTAATTATCTCATTGTTAAGCAAGCACATTTGATACACATAGCAACTCTCTCTTCTGCCAAGCCAGACATCCTTGAGAAAATTAAACAACCTGTTTTTTCTAGACCTTGCTTGCTTTCTTGTCCTTGACAGTCTGTTCAAAGCATAAAGTCACAGAAGAAATCAGCAAACAGTTAGGTCATGAGCCTTCTCAGCCGTTTCAAGGCTGAGCCTTAATGGGCTTCAACAGTAACCAATTCTATGAATCTTTTGTACCACCAGTGAATTTTTGCATGGAGAGAGTGAAAGCCATTTTTCTCTTGGATTCTCCTGTTTAAAGCACTGTTTTAAGCATAGCTTTACTTACACTAGGTGCTGATATGTATAAATTATGGAGACTAAAAAGACATCTGTATCAATTTAATTTTAATACGAACTAACAAGCCAAAATGACTGGCAACTTGGTATGATTTGATTACTTTGTGTAGTGCAGTCAACTCTGACTCTTAGTGACCCTACAGGAGAGAGTAGAAGTACCCCGTGATGTTCCTTGGCTATAATGCTTATGGACATATCTCTAAGACCCACTCTTAAGTGTGAATTCCCAATCTTTCAGTTATCAGGGCTCCTTCAATCAAGAAGACAAAATTTAAATCACTGTATTCATAGTTTCTTTAGATAAAAGTAGTAGATAGTAAAAACTATTAAACCATCTCAAATTTAATAAGTTATTACCCATTCAATTAGATTTCCCCAACCCAATAGTCCAATATATAGTCCCAACACATTTTATGCATCTGAGAATTTTACCAGGAGTCCTAGTGGGGTAGTAGTTATATGTTGAGCTGCTAACCAAAAGTTCAGCAGTTCAAAACCACCAACTACACTGTAGGAGAAAGACAAGGCTTTGTACTTCCATAACGAGTCTCAGAAACACACAGAGAGTTATACTTTGTCCTATAGCTTGCTATGAACCAGAATCAGCTCAATGATATTGGTCTTGTTTTATGTGTGTCTGTGTTTGTGTGTGTCTGTGTTTGTGTGTGTGTCTGTGTGTGAATTTTGCCAACAATTTTATCTATATTTCTTCCGTAGTGGGTGTTATACTTACAGTCAATAAGAACAGCTGAGAGGATTGGTACTTAGTGCCCTCTGAAATAAGCATTTCAACTTCCTAATTTTAAATTATATTTCTCTCTTTGATTTAAGAGATGCTAACACAGTCAACATGCTAAAATTACAGAGCATCATTCCAAATGCAAGACAACACATTAAAACAAACACACTTGTGCCTGTTGTTAGGTGTAATCGAGTTGGCTGCTGTAGATGTACAACAGAGCACAACACTGCTGCTGCCCAGTCCTGCACCTTCCTCACAATTGTTCCTAGGACTGAGCCCACGATCCATTTCAGTGCCTTCCTCTGTGTGGATGTCCCTCTACTTTGCCAAGCATTATGTGCTCCTCCAGGGACTGATTTCTCCTGACAATATGCCCAAAGTATGTAAGAAAAAGTCCTGCCATCCTTGCCTCGGAGCACTGTGACCTTCCTTCTTCCAAAGCAGATTAGTTTATCCTTTTAGCAATCTACGCTACTTGCCATCCTCTTGTCTAAATACTTAGACGTTTTTTGTTTGTGATTTGGTTAAGAGGAAAATATCTACTTCAAGAAAGAATGCCAGGTAGTTAGGAAGGAAATAAAGGTGGGAGGTAGAGAAGTAGGAAGGGAGAAAGGAAAATGTGAAGAGAGAGAGAGAGAAATTTCATCAGAATCCCCAAATCCTGAAGATAGAGATGCAAAACCCACTGCCAGAGCATTGACTCCAATTCATAGTGACCCTACAGAAAAGAGCAATGGCCAGGTTGAGTTTGAGGGGGGCTGAGTCTTTATAGAAACAGAAAGTCTCATCTTTCTCTGGTGGAGCTGCAGGTGAGATTTGGCTGCATTTAGCAGTTCAGGGTGTAACGCACTGTATCACCAGGGTTCTTTGAAAGGTAGAGAAAAGCAGGAATCAAGGCAGTTTCCTAACATTATGAGATGAACAGGTAGGTAAGGTGTGAGGCAGATTTAGTTTTATTCTGAATAAAATGCCCATGGAATATAAATTATAGCAACTTTTAAAATTCTTGATTATTTTATTTTTTATCCCCTCTCCAAATCTCTATTTTCACATTCTGGTTTGAAAAGATAAGAGTGATTTCTTGTGTTCCCATAATCAAAGTAATGACCAGTAAAATTATCTGATAGCTTCCTGAAGTGAAATATTTGACATAGTTATTATCTTCATAGTCAGTAATTGCCAACAATTACCAACATCTACTGCCAAGTGCATTTTCGTCGGTGAATTCACAGTCCAGGAGCTACAGACACAAACTGTGGTTATTGGTTCAATTAGCAGTAAAGCAGCGTGTCTTTCTCTCCGTGATAGTTGAGTTTTTCCGGGCAGTTAGGGAAGAGACTTCGAGATTGCTCGTGGCTATAAAGCTGGTAGTCGCCATTATCTTGGCTCTACCTGAGTCCCTTTGGGTTCAGAACTTTTTTTTTAAGTGAATCATTTTTTACATAACTTGAGATATTGCACTTGCCTTTAGTTATCTACATTCTGTAACTTAATTAAATACACTCTTTTTATTCCTTTCAGGGTACTCCACTTTATGCTACAGTTATATTGTCGGACTATGTAGTTCAAAGCTCACATATTTCAAAACTCATCCTGATGCATATTAGGATTTTATATCTGTAAGCTAAAGAACATAATGAAAGTTGACAAAAAACAAACACACACACACTGTTTATAATTTACATAGCAAGCTATGAAATCAAGTTAATTTTAGAACTTATTTCCTTGGAAATAAAGTGAGCAAATAAGAATTTTCTTTTCCTGGCTTATATCACTATTTCAAATATAGATAAATCAAATTTAAGTAAAATATAAACATATTAACTAAATAATGTATTACAGGAAAGGTTTGCAGTAAACCACAAAAATCGTAAGCAGGATGACTACGCTAAAGAGACAGAACCAGAATACGTAAAACAAAGCTCCCTGGATAGAAGTGATCCCTCAGAGAACAAAGACCTCTGATTTACCAGCCTCATCGGTGCAACTATGAAGAAGAATCTTCATTCCAAAAAGGAGTTCAGCAATAACCATAGAAATTTTCTGTTTGTTTTTTTCTTTCTCCAGAATCTTCCACTGCTTCAGCTTGCTTTTTCCATTCTCTTTTCTTAACTTCACTTTGAGTATTTTTCTCATTTCCTTTCTCTCCCACAAAATGATGCTCAAGACACAAATGCTTTCTTAACCTGCTGCCACTTATTGGATTCAGAGAGTTATCGTTTCACATAGTACGGTCAGAAAAGCACCAATGGTAACCAGAGACCTCACTGGGTCGTGAACTAAGTCTTAGACCAATTGTGATGCTTATTTTAAAAATACCCATCTATACAAAGGTGAGAGACTCAACAATGCCTGCCTTCAATCTGAACTGCAGCTATGATATAGTCATGAAGACCTTAGATGGCAAATTCTGCTCGCTGCCATAGAGTTAGCCCCAATGCATAGCATCCTCATGCAAAACCAAATTAAATGTTGCCTCATCCTGTGTCATCCCCATGATTGGTTGTGCATTGGCCACTTGTGATGTATAGTATGTTCATTGACTGGTTTTAGCAAGTAAATCATCAGGCCTTTCTCCTTAACCCATCTCAGTGTGAAAGCTCTGTTTAAACCTATTCAGCATCAGAACAAGACACAAGCATCCTCTCCACTGACAGATGAATGTTTGACCTGGAATCATTACCTTCTGCAATGAAAATGAGATTCTACCACTGACCCACTGTATTAGTCCAGGTAAGCTAGGGAAACAAATCCACAGAAACATGTGTATAAGAGAGAGTTTTATATAAAGGGTAAGCGTACATTAAGAAAGCATCCCAACTCAGTGCTGCCAAAGCCCATAGGCCAGCATTAGCCCATATGTGTGAGACCGATCTACAAAGTCCTCCTCAATCTCACAAAACACATGCAATGATGCCAACTGCAGGACGAAAGCCGAATCAGTGAGCATGTAAGCATCTCAGTGCTGGCAGGGGTCTCCACATGGCTGCTCCAGCATTCAGGGCTGCATCAGGGTAGGTCCATGTGGCTTCTCCTTAGGGATATCTTGCAGAAAGTGAGCCTCGCTAGCTGAAGCAGGAAACTGGCTAAGGCAGCTACACGCTGGTCTGACCATCACAACGCAAGAGACCCAAGAACTCGAAAGGCAAGGCTTACCGAACTATTTATCTCTCACCCTTCAATTAATCTCACATATGTTTATTGGCCAGGTTGGCACAATGAACCTTAACTATCTCACCTACCATTGCCCCATATGATAGCAAAACAATTTCAATTACTGTGAAAATTCAGATTGACCAATAAAGTGAATCTGTAGGCACAAAATAGGTGATTTGGGCAGCCAGTCCTAGTCTACTGAAAGACGATTATCCACAAGATGGGGTGCAAATGAGAGCAAGAGTATTTATCGCATACTAGTAGAGCATAGGAAACCAGCATAGATCTTGTCCATCAAAATCTGGAGCAACAATTTAAGGGATGTTTAATAGTCTGGGTATAGGATAAAGAAAAGGGTACATTCGGGTAAACTGGCCTATCAGAATTTGTCTAGTTCTCAGATGGTTCTCTTTGTTTGGAAGGACAAGTCTTATAGCATTCCAGCTACAAGTATTGTTGCTCAGTTCTGTCCTTCAGATGGATATGGGTTAAGTTTAATTTCTAAAGGGAAACTCAAGATTTGTGAGTTCGTCATGAATTCTAACAGAATAGAAAAATTGAAACAAAAGAAAGACAAAGTACAGGATGCTTCAGTGAAGGTTAAAGAACATGGCAGCATCACATGTAGAATGCTCTCTTCAAGGTTCTGTAATGGCATTGGTATTAAGTGTGTCAATATGGATGAATACTCTTTGCTATGCATGTGGTGAAGAATTCCACACACACATAGTATGTAGTCTACATTTAAATTAATGGTTCACATCACAGAATAAAGATTCCTGGTGGTTCAATGATTAAAGGATCAGCTGTTAGCCAAACAGTTGGCAGTTTGTATTCATCAGCCACCGTGTAGGGGAAAGACGTGGGCATCTCCTTCTGGAAAGATCTGCAGCTGTGGAAATGCCCAAGGAAGTTCGAGTTTGTCCTATACAGGGGTCACTATGACTCAAAATCAACAGGAAGACAGTCAGAGTTGCCCTTTGAGTTTGGTGACGTGGTAAGCCACCCTGGTTTGGGAATTAAATAAGCTGATGATACTTAATGTGAATGATTGGATTATCATTTGACCAAACCGTGGACAGCTAGTTAATTAATAGTTGGAGATAACTCCATCACGTAACAAACGAAGACATGGAATCCTGCTGCTGCTAAACACACAGGCCACCAAGCCCACCTTTGGACCAATCAGCATGATCCAAACATCTAATTACCACTGATTGAATATAGAACCTCTCTTTGCTCAGTTCCCCAAACTGTACACGCTCCATGGAATTTGTCACCAAATGTTAAAAACTCTTTGTTTTAGGACCTATGGGGATTTCTTTCTATTATAAGCAGACTGGTGAGGTAGAAGTAAGACTGAGTAGTCAGGGCACTTGGCTAGTAGTCCCAGATTTTCTACTACATAAGTCTGGGAATCATGGACAAGTCATTCTTCTTTTTTGGACATTGTTTTCACATGTAAAACACCGATGCTAATGATATTTACTGAGATAGTTAAAAGTTTATTGTGCCAACCTGGCCGATAAACACATATGGGGTTAGTTGAAGGGCAGAGACATAAATGGCTCAGTGAGCCTTGCCTTTTGAGTTCTCAGGTCTCTTGTTTTCTAATGATCAGACCAGGGTGCAGCTGCCTTACCCAGTTTCCTGCTTCAGCTAGCAAGGCTCACTTCCTGCAAGACATCCCCGAGGAGACGCCACATGTACCCACGCTGATGCAGCCCTGTGGAGACACCTGCCAGCACTGAGATGCTTACATGTTCACTGATTTTGCTTTCCTCCTGCATTCGGTGTCATTGTGTGTGTTTTGAGATGGGCTAAGGAGAAAAGCCTGGAGAAGACTTTGTGGATTGGTGTCGAACATATGGGCTAATGTTGGACTTGTGGACTTGTACAGCACTGGGTTGGGATGTTTTCTTGCTGTGCACTCACCCCTTATATAAAACTCTCTCTAATACATACGAGTTTCGGTGGATTTGTTTCTCTAATGTACCCAGATCAACACATCGATCATCTTATAATACTGCATGAGCATCCAGTATGATCAACAGAGGTAAAGACGGTGGTACTGCAAAGGGCAATTGAGGTAGAAATGAAACAAACAACAGCAACAGAAAA
The DNA here is from genome assembly GCF_050624435.1 of Tenrec ecaudatus. NCBI lineage: Eukaryota > Metazoa > Chordata > Mammalia > Afrosoricida > Tenrecidae > Tenrec > Tenrec ecaudatus. The sequence goes on along the minus strand of NC_134534.1, from coordinate 123,881,627 downwards.
AGCACATTGAGTTTATTCCAACTCATAGACACCCTGGGGAAGGGTATTACTGCCCCTTTGGATTTCCAAGGCTTTAAGTCGTTATGGAATTCTCCTGTGAACTGTTTTGCTACTTCAAACTGCTGCCTTCTCAGTTAGCAACCCAGTTTATAAACCTCTGCCTCATCAGGGGTCTTCAAATTAAAGGAAGTGGTCCTAAAATATATACTTTTTACAGTATCGCCATCTCTTTAGGGATTTCAATAATGTATAAATATAAATTACTGCATAATTTCCCAATTAAAAGATACACTTATGGATGTCTTCTTATTTTCTACTAGCCAGCACCATTTCCTTAAAGTGCTGCATATCAATCAATCATTTGCTTTCAAATTATAGAATGCTAAGCATTGGCAACATAGAATGATAGGTCTCATCACATATATTCTTATAAGTTCATTTTTAAGCGTTTATGATAATCACACATATTGCTACATATTTAAGTTTAGCTATCTTTTAAAAGCAATAGTTCCTTATCAGAGGTCTACAACCTCTAGCCATGAGCCAAATCTGTCCTCTCTTGCTTTTGTAAGGTGATATTAGGACATATCTATGATCATTTGCTTATATAGTCCTTCTTACTTTCACATTACAACTTCAGAATTAAGTAGTTGTGACAGAGACAATATGACCTATAAAGCCTAAAATATTTATTATCTGGTCCTTACAGAAAAAAGTTGACCACTTCAGTTCTAGTTTATCAACCTCAATAAAGTATCACTAGCATTTTGCAGTTATGAAATTCTAGAGTGAGACACATGAGAAAATTAAAATTAGTGTGCGGTGAAAGAAAAATGGCCATCGTGTCAAACCATACTCTTCACCCTCCTAGAAATGGAAGCTAGTGATTAGAGGGTGTCTTAGTAACCTACTGATGTACTGCTGCTATGACAGAAATACCTAACTGGATGGCTTCAAGAAACAAACATTTATTTTCTCACAGTTTAAGAGCCTTGAAGTCTAATTCAGGGTGATGTCTATAGGAGAATGTTTTAGCTCTCTGTCATCTTTTGGATTCAGTCACTGTCCCACCAGTTTATTTTCGGGTGCCTTGGATAGAGTTCCATGTGACTTGGCATCACTCATCCCCCATCTCAACTTTGCTCACTTCTTTAATCTCTGTTATAGCTAAAAATAGATTGTTCGAAGCACATTCTACACTAATCCTCCTCAGTAATATAACAAATGCAAACCACTCCCAAATGATAATCCATTATGACCCAGACCATATAAATAGACAGATAAATAATTAAATAAATAACTCACTGCCATCGCCTTGCAGCAATGCTCTGTGAGCTTCTAGGACTATATATCTTTGCAGAGTAGAAAGTCCCATCTTTTTCCACAACTTGGAGCATAGATTAATATTTAAAGTACATTATTTTGAAGGACATAATTAAATCTGTAACAGAAAACAAGTTGCCAATAAACAGTATGTTCATTTGAAAATTAAAAAGGCAGCACATTTTACCCACGGATATTGGCAGGAAACATTTGTTATTTTCAAGTCATAGTTGACTTCATGATAAATGGAGAAAAGATTGAAGTTGTCAAAGATTTCATTTTCCTCATATCCACAATGAATGTTCAGGGAAGAAGCATCGAAAAGATGAAATGATACATTGTATTTGGAATTGCTGCAAAAGCCCCTTTTTACATTGTTGGATAGCAAGGATGTTACTTTGAGGACTAAAGTATGCCTGTCCGGAGCCCTGGCATTTTTAATTGCTTCATATGCGTGTGAAAGTGGAACTTTGAATAAGGAAATCCAAAGAAGAATCTATGGATTTAAATTATGGTGCTGGCAAAGAATATTGAAAGTACCATGGATTGTCAAAAGAACAAGCAAATGTCTTGGCAGAATTACAGCCAGAAGGCTCCTTAGAAGTAAGGATATTCAAAAAAGAAGAAGAAGAAGTAAGGATGGCAAGACTTCATCTCACGCACTTTGGGCATGTTATCAGGAAAAGCTACTCTTCAAACGACGTCATACTTGTCAAAGTAGAAGGGCAGCAAAAAATAACCAAAAAAGGAGAAGTCCCTGGAAAAAAATGGATTCACACAGTGGTGCAAGAATGGGCTCAAGCAGAGGAACAATTTTGAGGATGGCTCAGGAGCTAGCAGCGTTTTATTTTGACTAAAAGTTGGGACCTACTTCACAGCATCTAACAACAGCAAAGCACTTTGCTTCAAGTTAATGACAAAAGAATAACTTTCATGGGTTTTACTTTGTATCTTTCTTTAAACTAGAGATAAAAATAAACCCATACCCCCCAAAATGATCTAAATTAAATGTATTGTTTTCAAGTGATACTTAAAAGAAAAATTATTTAACATGATAAAGTTGCAAAGAAAAGCACGTGAAATATTTTTGTGTATGTTACTTTTCATGTATATAGTCTATGTATATTACTTAGCAAATATGTCAAATTTTCTTTACTTCACTTGGGTTAAGAAGAGTGTGACATATTGTTGGTGAGGTAGTTAGTTTATTGTGCCAACCTGGCCAATGAACACATGTGAGGTGAATTGAAGGGCGGAAGGATTAATGGCTCAGTGAGCCTTGCCTTTCTAGTTCTCAGGTCTCTTGCATTCTGATGGTCGTACCAGAAGGCTCACTTCCTGCAAGACATCACCAAGGAGAAGCCAAATGGAACTACCCCGATGCAGCACTGGGTGCTGGGGCAGATGTCTGGAGACCCCTGCCAGTGCTGAGATGCTTACACATTCATTGATTCAGCTTTCCTCCTGCAGTCGGTGTCATAGTGGGTGCTTTGTGAGGTGGAGAAGGACTTTGTGGATTGGTGTTGTACATATGGGTTAATGTTGGACTTGAGGGTTTGGGCAGCCCTAGGTTGGGAAGTTTTCTTGATGTGCATAGTAAACTCTCTTTTATGCATATTTCTGTGAATTTGTTTCTCTAAAGTACCCAGACTAATACAGGTTTTTTTTAATAAAAAAACAGACTTTCTTATTCAGCATAGGCCAGATAGTTGTAGGTAATCTTTAAAAAAAATCTCAGGATGAATAAAGAAAAAAAAATCCAGAGTGTCTTCTTAAGAGCAATTAATGGTTCAGTGTGTCCTTATATTAGTGAACTTCAGCCCCAGATCTCGGTGGAGAAAGTGGGTTAAGATACCATATTGTGTTGTAGTTAGAGTAGATGTCAACTTAATCCTGAGTGCACATGTAAGGTGGAGTCTAACCTGTCATTTAGTTCACAGGCTGATGATGCCTCCTTGTGGGTAGGGCCTTTTCTATAAGAAATATAGTGAGGGACTTCTTCCTCTTTCTGCCCCTTCACCTTCCCTGCTTTCTGGGACTTTATTTCTGCCTCCGCGTACTGCTGCCATGTGGGCACCAACCTTAGCAGCTGTGGGTGCCCTTTCATTTTTCCACCGATCTTGGATTCATGTGAATCTGCACCCACTGACCTGTAATTTCCTGGCATCTATTCACATTTCTGTGCATGTCAAGTAGCCTGAAGTTACATAAGTGTGGAGAGGGTTCTGGCTAGCATGGGATTCATGGACTTATGTTGGACTTGGTGGGGACGTTTTCTCAATATGAAGATAATCCTTATATAAAGTTCCTTCTAACATGTATATGAGGGTCACAAGCTATGTTTCACTAAATAATCCATCAAAACATATTTGATTTCATTTTGCAGCTTGCCTGCAGAAAGAATCACAATGCTCCCCACCAGGTATTAAAGGAGGACAGATGTGAGTCATTTCCTCCTGGTTCCATGTTCTTTCTCACTGATGAGTCTCTACTTCAAGTCTTCCTTCGTGTCCCTGCTTCTATGAAAAGGAAAATAAAACTGCTCCAATACGTGGACTGATCCCCTCGGTGGCGTACCATTAAGTTTCTTAGCTTCTTTTAAGTTAGTCTAACTCTACTCCCCTTTTATTTGTATCTTTTGCAATTCTGAGTTTTATTTTTAGAAATTTTCCTAAGTAAAGATACCTGATTCGTTGCAATTATATTCATTTTCTTGTAGTTTGCTTTCAATGATGCCTTTTGAATGTGGACTGAAAATTTTGTTATTTGCCTCCAAGTTTTTCACAGATAATGACTCAAGATTGCCATAGGCATTATTTTTACTCACCCTTTTATTTGTAACCTGAGACAGTTTATCATGATAAGAATTTTAAATTTTAACCACTGTGCAAATCCTGTCTCAGAAGACTGGCTCACTGTGGGAAGTTTATTTTTGTCCTCCTTTCCTCAAGCTCTACATCTATAAAGTGAGAATAACAGTATTTACCACTTAAATGGAAGAGTCCTACTGGTGCCGTGGCTAGAGTGTTCACCTGCTAACCAACACATTTCCAGCTTGAACTGACTAGCCAATCCTTGTGAAAAATTATTTGACAATCTATTACCATAAAGAATTTTTCCCAATTCCACTACTATCCTGAGAGAGCGTTCTTGAGGGCTGCCAAATTTGAAACTGGTCAGGTCAAGGTTTCCTGGGAAAGTGGTGGGAACATCACTGATCTCTGGAATTATATACCAACAATTTTGTACTGTGGATTTTAAAGAGAGTTTCTACAATATTCAGGATATCTCAAAAATTAAAAATCAAGATGGTGACCAGGTAGGCAGCTCATACTGGTAGCTCCATGGAGATGGGTGAGTTGGTAGATCAGGGAGTCCAGAGCTGAGTTAAGTCTCATGACACCCACAGGAACTTGTCCAGCACCCACAAGTTCTCCTGCACCCACAGGAACTTGTCCAGCACCAGTCACTGTGCTGCAGTGGAGCTGCCTCTAGACTGGCTGCAGAATCCCAAGAGTCCCAAATGCAGAGGTTTGTGTAACCACAATGTGATATTCCAAATGACATGAGCACTTGTGCTGCCCATTACTGGATGCCTCCTCGAAGACCACACTTTCTTTCCTTCCTTTTCCCAGCCCTGTCAGGTGTCCCAGCCCCTTTAACAGACTGGGCTGGCTGTCTCCAGCTGGGATCATGGGACCCTCACCCCACCACATCCCCACTCCCTGAGCTGTGTGCTCCAGCACTTGGTCCAGTACTTTCCTTCAGGCTGTGGGGTACACAACTGCAAACAGCCCCTAAAGACTCCCAGGAAAGTTGCATCTACCTCCAATAAATATAAACAGAAGCAGCAAGTGGCAAGCTGCTTCAACAGCTTCAGAAAGAAAAGAGAAACAAAATCCAATTTCATAGGATAACCTAGGCTTAATGGCAGTCATAGAAGAGGCAGATATTGACTTCCCATAGAAATAAGTCTTCAGAATTCTGCTTAGCGTCATGCAGGATATGAGGGAAGCAATACAGAAAAAGGATGAAATGATAGAGGAGAAAAAAGTCATACACCAAAGGGAAGTACAAGAGCTGAGGGATTAAGATAACAAAAGCCAGTAGCAAACTCACAGACTTCGCCAACTGACTGAAGGGGGAAGAAAACCACACCAGTGACCTAGAGGACAACTAACAGACTTTAACAAACTTGGAAAAAGTCAAATAAGATCATCAGAGGAGCTGAAGAAAACCTGAGATGTCTTCATATCACCATGTCTGATGTTATGAAGAGGTAACGTCAAAATAATTAGATTACTGGAACAAGACACAACATAGAAGTCAATGGAAAAAATAATGAGGGAATACTTGGAGGAAAACTTCCCCAGCTTAATGATTGAAAACTAGGCAACCATTCAGTAGGCTGAAACAATACAGGCTAGACTGAATCCCAAGAAGAGATCACCCAGGCATTTGGGAGAAAATCATAAAAGCAGCTAAGGGAAAACAAGTAATAACCTACAAAGGCAATCAAATAAGAATATTCTCAGATCCATCAGTGGACATGATGAAGAGCAGAGAGTGGAACAACATATTATGAAAATTGAAGGAAAGTAACAAAAACCCAAGATTACTCTATCCAGCCAAATTATCTATCAAGTTTGATGGAGAAGTGAGAGTCTTCCCAGACAAACAAAAACTCAAATAATACATTAAAAGAAACCCAGACCTACAAAAGAGCCATGCCGACCCAGTACGGACAGAAAAAAACACTACCCAAGCACAAATAAGAAACTGTCACTTAGAATCACTCCACCCAGAAGTCATCAAAGGAAAAACAGCCCCCAAGATAGGATTGGCTCAACTGTGGAAAGAAGGCAAGAATTGACTACACATAAATACACACCCATGCACAATCCAAAGATAAGAAATGGAGATAGGAAAACACCCAATACAAAAGATGTCAGATGACATCACAGAGTCCATAGATAGATGTAATAACCCTAAATATGAACTAAGGCCTTAAAAGGCAGAGGCTAGTCGAGTGACTTAGAAAATTCAACCCCTCAATCTGCTGCCTACAATAGACATATTTCCAGATTACAGGCAAAAATAGGCTAAGAATGAATGGCTGGATAACAACATACTAAGCAAATAGCAATTCAAAAAATCAGGGGTTGCACCCTAATCTTGAACAAAATTGACCTCAAAGGCATAGCCATAGCAAGAGATAAGGAGGGACATTATATAATGCTCAAAGGAACCGAAAACCGAGAGTGGGCATATTAAAGATATACATGCCAAACAAGTGATGCACAAAATTCATCAATCAAATGCTCCAAAAGATGAAAAAAGAAATCACAGGATCAACAATTATAGTAGGTGATTTCAATACACTGCTCTCAGAGAAAGATAAATCACAGGGAAAAAATTAACAAGGAGGCTACAGAACTAAACATTACAATTACATGATTTGACTTGATAAATATTTACAGAGCTCTCCACCCAAATGCTAAAAGAAATCACATTCTTTTTAAGCCCACATGGCAAAAACTAGAAGATAGGCCACATGCTTGGACACAAGTCAAATCTGTGTAAATTCAAGCACATTGAGATTATATAGATCACTCTCTCTGACCACTGTGCCATAAGGCTGGAAAATCAGCAAAAGGAAGATGAAGAAAACAAGGGAAAACAATTGGAGGATTAATAACTCTCTATTGTAAAAGGAGTGTATACTGGAAACATGGGCCATTAAAATGGACCATAATGAAATCAAATGGAAAATTATGCAGTACTATGAAGGCCTTTACTCCAATGAATTCAACAACTTGGAAGACATGTACACATTCTTGCAAAAACAATTCCTCCCTAGACTATCCCTGATGAATATCAAGAATCTCAACAGACCCATAGCAATAGAAGAAATAGACAAGGTTATCAATAGATTACCAACAAAAAATATCCCGGGCCAAATGGCTTCACAGGAGAATTCTACCAAGCATTCAGGGAAGAACTGACACCAATCCTACACGAATTTTTCCAGAACATAGAAAAAGATGGCAAACTCCCAAACTCTCTCTATGAAGGTAGTATAACCCTAATACCTAAACCAGGCAAGGATCCCACAAGAATCAAGAACTATAGAACAATGTCCCTTATGAACTATGAGAAACCACCTAACACCCTTGTATGTATATGTATGAACTGTGATAAGAATTGTATGAGTCCCAATAAATTGTTAAAAAAATCATAAAGTAACACATTTGGAAGGGCTTTGTTGAGATAGGAACTCTTGTCCACTGCTGGTGGACCTGGAGGTATGTACAGCCATAATGGAAATAGATTTGGTGATATCTAAAACAGACGGAAATTGAGTTACCATATGTCTCAGCAATCCCCCTACTGGGCATATACCTGAAAGAAACAAGAACCAAACCATGGCCAGACATATGTGCTCCAATGTTCATCGCAGCGCAGTTCACAATGACAAGGAGTTGGAAACAACCCAAATTTCTACCAATGGATGAATAGATTAAAACCTTTGGGACATACATGAACTGGAGTACTACACCTCCCCAAAAAGCATGAAGGCATGAAGCATATCACCACTTGGGAAAAACTGGAGGAAATTATGCTAAGCAAAGGAAGTCAAGCACAAAAGGATAAGTACAACATGAGTCCACTTAGGTATGCTTTATAAGAAGTGCAAAAAGGGGCATAGAGGAAAAGTTATTATATACATACATTCCTTCCTGGGGTGAGGTTCAGGTACTATGGCAGGGGCCAAGTCCAACCCAAGGGTACATATGGTAGCCAACTTAAAAGGAGGGGAAAGGTTATAAAGAGAAATAGGGGTAATGGGGGAACTGGGCACTAACCCACCTAATGGGAGGGTATTGTTTATATCTCCACAGAATAGCGTGAAAGGGACCATATTTCAATCCAGTGTGCAAAGACGTGAATGCAACATACAGGAATGAAGCAGAAAAACAATAGAGAGGCCTGTGGGGCCAACCTCAAATCCCAACAAACCCAGGACCAAGGAAATAACAAATGATCCAAATCGGTGGTGAGGAGGGCATAGGATGCCTTGGGGATCTTGATCAAGGGCAATGTAACCAAGAGGAATTACTAAACCCTAATGAAGGCCGAACATGATAGTGGGACAAGAGGAAAGTAAAATGAAATAGAGGAAAGAACTAGGAGGCAAAGGGCATTTATAGAGGTCTAAATACAGGCAAATATATATGTTAATACATTTATTTATAATGAGGGAAATATATCTATTTACATATATTTATTTATAAAGTATTATGGTAGCAGATGGACATTGGGTCTCTACTCAAGTACTCCTTCAACGCAAGAACACTTTGTTCAACTAACCCAGCACTCTGTGATGCTCACCTTCCAGACACGGTCACTGAAGACAATATGGGTGTATAAGCAAATGTGGTGAAGAAAGCTGGTGGTGCCCAGCTATCAAAAGATATAGCATCTGGGGTCTTAAAGGCAGAGTGGAAACCCAAAGCCCATCAGTTGTCAATTGTAGATCCCCTGTCAGAAGGGCCACATGGAAGAGATGAACCAGTGAGGGTGCAGTATAGCACTGATGAAACACACAACTTTCGTCTAGTTCTTTAATGCTTCCTTCCTCCCACACCTGTACCCAATCATGTATTCAATTCTACCTTCCAAATCTGGCTAGAACAGAACATGTACACTAGTACACATAAGAACTCACAACACAGGGAATCCAGGACAGATAAACCCCTCAGGACTAATGAAAACAGTGATACTAGGAGGGGAAGGGTAAAGGGGTGGGGAAAAGTGAGAACCAATCACACTGATCAACATATAACTCCCTCCCAAGGGAACAGACAACAGAAAATTGGTTGAAGGGAGACAACGGTCGGTGTAAAACATGAACAAAATAATACTTTATTAAGGATTCACAAGTGAGGGCAGGTGGAGGAGGGAGGAAAAGAAAAGAGGAATTTATACCAAAGGCTCAAGTAGAAAGAAAATGTTCTGAAAATGATGATGGCAACATATGTTCAGATGTGCTTGACACAATGGGTATATGTATGGATTGTGATAAGAGTTGTAAGAGCCCCCAGTAAAATGATTTTTAAAAAAGATTTGGTCTATGAAATCCTATGAGGCAATTCTACTCTATTCAAAGTTACTGTGAATTGGGATCCACTCAATGGCACACAACACTTTTTAAATGAAATGTTCATAACAGGCTTAGAACAATTCCTGATCAAAGGTAGGAGCCATTTATTCTTCTTATTCCTATTATTACATCTAAAATGTAAGTTTTCAAATGGTCCTTACCCCAAAGTTGTTGTATCCTTCCTCTGGTTTACTGGGAAGGGAGGCAAACCATTGATATCCAGGAGAGCGATCCACATCTACTTTCTAATATTGAGCATGTGATCTAAATACTATGTCCAGTGTTATACAAGGGGGTATAATTTGGAGTTATTTTATGAAAATGCTCTTCTTTTTTCAAAGGGGGGCTTTTAAATTTTTTATTTAAAGGAGCAATGTTCTGTACTACACCTGTATTATCTCGTGCTTTGTGCCTTTGGAAATGAGGAAAGTTGCAAGACTTGAGCAGCTGCAACCATCTTATGGCCAAGAAAAAACAGTCATCATAACATGTAGGCAGGTCAAACTGCATCCTTCCATTTTACAATTCTTAAACCAAGAGGAAGCCTAGTCAAGGAGATAGATTGAGACATGGTTGTGTGTTTGTTACACAATCTGTTGTCAATTTGAGACTTAAGAGTGAGGGGGTGGAGCTTAGCCTGTCAATCAGGTAACAGCTTAATGATCTCATTTGGAGGCACTAGGAGATAAATAGCTAGCTGGAGGCAGGACACATGCTCACTACCTGCGAGACATTACTGACGACGAGCCTGATGGAGCTATGCTCATGCAGCCAGAGCCACGGAGCTGGAGGAGCCACGTGGAGACCCACAGCAGTGCTGAGATGCTTCTACCACCACTGGATCCGCAAGACTTTCCGCACACAGGCTTGTGACCTTCCTGCAATCGGTGTCCTTGCATGTGTTGCGTGAGTCTGACAAGGAATTCATAGACTGGTACTCAACATACGGGCTAATATAGGACTTATGGACTTGATCTGAACTGTACTGGGATGTTTCCTTAATGTACAATTACTCTTTGATATACAATACTCTCTTACACACATATGAGTCTCCCTGGATTTGTTTCTCTTGTCCACCTGGACTAACACAGGCTGCAACAGCAGTTTCTAGCTAGCAATCGTGAGGATGGCACAGCATCAGGAAGTGTTTTGTTCTGTTGTACATAGGGTCTCAATGGGCTGCAATCGACTCAAGGGAAACCAACAATAACCAACCTAACAAATATCATTGTATAGGTTTTCTGTCATGTGGAAAACCACTTCCTATGTGTTCAGAGCCAAAAATATCCTAATTGAGTATAATATTCTACATAGCAATATCTGCTCTGTCAATGTAATCATCTCTGATGATTGATTCAATTTAGTGAATAACAAGTATTATAATTGTGACTTTAAAATACATATCTACTCAATCAGATATCAGCAGTGATTTTTTTCTCTCTTCAGAGTAACGCATACAGGTAGTCCTTTCTTTACTAATGAGTTCTGCTCAAAAATCTAGGTTACAGTGGAATTGGGATGTAACTGGAAACATTTAGGTGTACTTCACATCTAAAATCAGTTAGTAAAATGATTTTCTTCATATGTAGTATATTTATCTCTGCATAAAACATGAAAAGAAACACTTCCCGGCACATTACGCCATCTTTACCACAGCGACCCAGTGATAATGAGAATGTTTTGATGTACATCACAGAGTAGTGCAGTGCCTGTTTGTGTGAGCCACATTGCCTGGAATGAGTGGCTAGGCCTCCTTGGCCTCCTGTGGCTACGGCAGCTGCCTTTCCAAACCCCTCACAGTCAAATTCTCTTCTCTGACATCGCCCAGAGCATGAAATCTGGTGCCCCAGTCATGACTGCAGCCTTCCACCAAGCCTCGGTCCCACCAGCCCCAAAAGGAGCCCAAGGTGGAGATGCAAAGTCTCCTGCACACTGCACTGCATCATCTCTGGGGCTGGGCTCCGGGCAGGTGGTATAAGGACCCTGGGACTGTGCTCATGGAGAGCCAGTCCCACTGCTGTGGCACATGTTGGGGAAGGCAGGGTGCCATCCAGCACTCTTCTGTGGACAGTCATTGGGGCTGCATTCAAGGAATGACATATGAGGAAGCTTCAAAAAGTTCATAGAAAAAAGAAATTAAACGACAGTGGAATTTTCCACGGACTTCCTAAAATCCTTTCCTGCAGAGCTTGGGCTTCGTAACCTGGGCACTGTCTACAATCTGTTATTTTTTTGTTAGAGAAACCCAGGCTCTTCAGTAATGGGATGAGAGTATTACAAAGCAAAGTCAGTGATAGTCTCAAAGGCTGATCTTAAATCTAGAGGCTTGGCTGCCAGTCGAGGGATTGCTCCTTACATGATATGTTTATGTGGGTCTCCTTGGTCTCTCTCATTTCCCTTGTATGAAATCTAAGTGCAATATCTTAACTGATTTGCAAATCGGCTTTCAACGTTTTTAGAGAAAGAAGGAAGATTTTATTTAACCTAGCTACATTTATGGACTAAATTGAACACCATGGGTAGTAGAGATTATGAGAATGTAAATCAGAAGAAAAAAATTACTGTCCAACTGCTCAGTTGTAAAGGATCAGATACAAGATAAAATAACAATAATCTTAAGACTCACCACCATAGCAGGTAGACAGGGTTTCTGTGCCTAACGTTTTTCGGGAGCAGGTAGCCTCATCTGTGTGCTGCTTGGCTTGAACCAGTGGCCTTGCTTGGTAGTGCAGTTTCTAGCTCAAAGAGCCTCCAGGGCTCCTGAAATACAAGATACACGTTATAAAAATATGCAATATTATTTTATTAAAGAGTTTTATAATGATTTTAGAAAATAATATGGAGTATTCATGGTTTAGCCTTATTAATCGCAGTAAGAAAAATCAAGAGTTCCCTCCATTTAGTTTTTAGTTATTCAAAATTTTTTCTTAGCTCGTATTATATATAGGCCATTGTGTTTATTTTAACTCGTAATGGCCTTTTATAGGATGTTCAAGACTGAAAGCCTGTCAGAATAGACAACAACTTTCTCCCACAGAGTGGCAGATGGTTTGAACCAGCAACTATGTGACCAATAGTCTAATCTACAGTGTCCTTGTGACCTGGTAGAGTAGTGGGTTTCAAGCTGCACCATTAAATACAAGGTCAACAGTTCAAACCCATTAGACAAATAATATTGCCTTTCCTACAAAGAGTTGCAGCCCTAGGAACCCAAAAGGACAGTTCTACTCTGTCCTATCAGGTCACTACAAATTAACATTGGTTCAGTAGTAGTGAGTTTGTTTGTTTGTTTTTGATGTGGACACCACTTTTGGAATACTCTACCTCTTCGTATTTTCACACACTTGTTTAATCTCCTTCCCTTGACTATGAGCAGGAACAAATGTCTAATGAATAGAATATGGCAATGTGTGAAATGCCACTTCTATGTTTAGGTTATCAAAGATTTCAATTTCTACTTGATAAATTGATTCCCTTATGATCCCCTGTCTTATATGCTAGAAGAAATTGAGCTGCCCTATTAAATAATCCCATGCAGCAAGGAATGGAAGACCTTGTCCAGTGGAGTGCCAATGAGACAGAAAGCCATCAGTCCAACAACCTGTGAGTGACTGAATTCTGCTAACAGCCATGTGCACTCCAAAGGAGCTGCTTCTCTAGTTCAACCATGAGATGCCATTATAGCCATAGCCAACCATTTCATTGGTGAATTGTGTGACACTTTTGCCCGGAAAATTGTCATGGAAATGGTGAAATAATACATATGTATTTTTGATTGTGTGGTAAATATATGGAGAATAAAATTATTTGTCATTTCTGTAATCTTCATTTGTATAGTTCAGTCACATTAATTTATTTGTTATGCTGTTCATTCATCACCATATACCATTCCACAATTTTTCAAACATCTCATTCACAGAGAATCAGTGTCTCCTCAGATTATACCTTCCTTTTCCCACATACCCACACTTGGTAAACATCAGTAAAGTTTTCTCTCTATATAGTGACTCTTCTGGGTATTTCATATAATGGTATCATACAACATGGGTTAATCTTGATTATTTAAGATGGCTTCATAGAAATATGTTGGTATGTAGTTCTGGGTGACTGAATTGTTCACTGAAGTGTCTACATGTGGCTTCTCCAGTGTAATGTCCTCCACAGATCATCTGAATTCTTATATATTGGCTCAGGAATGTGTTTCAGTGAGCAGGTAGTAGCTACATGACCTTTTCTGATGTTGTATTGGTAGATGCATAGTAACTTCTGTCACACTTTGTTAGTTGAAACACCCACAAATCTCCTCAGATTCCCAGGGAGAGAACATAAATCCTACGTCTCATTAGAGTAGTATCGAAGTCTCTGTAATATTGTTTAAAATGCCACCAGAATGCTTTTTATGCCTTTTTTTCTATACTGTATATCCAAGTCTTGTTATCTCTACTAGGGAATACAATGTAAATAAGATCACATTAAATGCTAAGATCACATTATTTGAAATCAGATAAAAATTTGAATAACAGTTTTTCTTCTAATTGTCATAGGTGATCAAAAGGAAGGAAATAAGGAAGGAAGGATTTAAAAATAATAATGTTTAACTAAAAAATTGTGATGATGAAATGAAATGTTCCATGTAAGCTTCTGGCACAAATAAGTACTCAATAGATGTTTGCTTTCCCGTATGCTTTCCCTGGTGGCAATATAGGTACGTTATTGCCAACAAACTGCACAATCAGAGGCTCAAAAGTGCCAGCGGGGCAGCAGGAGAAATGTGAGGCTCGCTTCTCTGGTGAAGGCTCACAGCTTCGGAACCCCTCGATGAGGTTGGTATGATTTGGAATTAACTCCTTGGCAACCGGTATCCCTGGTGTCCTTGAGCGTTGCTAAGTCCATTCTGTGAAACAAATCGTTTTAATTCTCTTTGCCTCTCAGAGGACGTTTTTATGACTAGACTTCATTTTTCAAACTATAGAGTTTTAGATCTGGAAGGGATGCCTGACAGTGCATGAAGCTAAAGTGGCCAGCAAGCCTGTGTTGAACAGCTGTTCTGGATTTGGCTTAAAGGAGTTAGAATAAAGACTAAATGGAAGAGAAAATACGTTTCAAAATTAGATATTTTGCTTTTAAATTGATGCGACAACTTGAAGGTACTGTCCCAGCTGCCCTCTCCGATCCTTAGCCTTGCTTGTCAACAGAAAGTAGGCTAACTCTGCTACTCCTGGCCAGGTGTGCTAGGCTGTTAGACAATACCCATTCTGTGGAGCCCCCCCCCCTGGCGGTGTTCCCTATCTACGAACTGCACTGACTGCAGCTGAACATCTCAAACGGGGAGTAGCACCAGCTTGCTCTGAAACAGGTCTGGCCAGACCTTGAAACCAGATGGCTGGCCACTGGCCTACGTACTCTATTCCTCCATCCAATGTCTGGGCTGAATGTCACTGTTGTCACTGGTGACCTGGGGACTGTAAATTTTGAGCCTGGTAAATGAGTTCTGAAAAGTACCATGTAAATAAATCTCTTAAAATTTATTGAGCTCTTAAGTCCTAGACACAGTGCTAAGTGCTCTAGCCTAAGAAGCTGCATCATACGAATTGAGGAGTGGGTATCACAATGCTCCCAGGATCTGTGGCAGTGGTGGCAACAGCAGGATGCAGGTGGCAACAAGGGTGTCACAAAAGGAGGGGCACTGTTTGTTGTAACCCCTCTGTGATTGTACTATTGGTCACTGCCTCTCTCCCCTCCTCCCTCATCTCTCACCTGTGAAAATGAAGGAGGACAGGCAGCTAAAAGGAGAGTCCATACCTGGGCCAAGGGCAGAGAGAGGAGCTGGGTTGCAGGAGTGGGGGTGGGGTTGGTGTTCAGTGGCACAGCTGAATCTTTCTGCTTCCGCAACAGAGGCAAAATAGGGAGGGTTGAAGGAGGCAGAGGTGGGATGAGATGACATGGTGAGTTATATCTCTGGGTGACATCAACCCTGGAGAAACCATTAACATGAGTTCGCTTAAACCTCACAATACATACCTGAGATTGGCACTGTTATTGTGCACACTTTACAGATGAGACAACCGAGGTCCAGGGACATGAAAAATTGGAAAACTAGGTTTTAATATTTTAAATTAATGTGGAAGCCATGAGGGAGTTTCTAGGAAGTGAGAAGCGTTAATATAGAGCTCTGCTAGGCGAATGGCTGCTGGCATGGAGCTGCGCAGAAGCTCCTTGGAAGAAAGCCCACCCCAGCAGAGGTACTGCTAAGAAAAGTCAGCTACTGAAAACCTTATGGAACACTGTTCTACCCTGGTGCACCACCTAAGATTGGTAGCTTTAGTTTTCTTACAGGAAAAAGTTATTTTATACTCTTATGAATTTTTCCAGTTATTTAAAATATTAATATACCTAACAGGACAAAATTTTTTGGCCAACTTGCTTTTACTGTGTTGTTCCATACTATATATATCCTCTTTTGGCCAACTTGCTTTTACTGTGTTGTTCCATACCATATATATATCCTCAGTTTCTAAATGCTTAAAGAAAACTGAAAGCTTACTTAACATTGAGCTGGAATAAGTACGCTTGGAGTCAAATACAAAGAGCTCTTTATATGCACACTACGTACTTGAGTTTGCAGGAGTCATCAGTGGTCAGTGTCCCAGAGTGTAGACAGTGAAAGAGGAAGTGCAGCCAGAGGAAGAGCCAGCATGGCATCTGCAATATGCAT